>NC_089586.1:6555039-6795039 GCF_019320115.1 Miscanthus floridulus
CCTCCTAAGGAATCGGGCCCACATGCACCTATCGTTGTCTTAACAGACCTCGGATAGCGTACACGAGTTCCCAACAACTCAACAGGTCTGTCGGGTGTCCTCGGGAAACCCGAATCATCCACGATTCTCTTTTCAAACAGGATCCCAATCACAGTCATTGCAGATTACAACATTTTAATCAAATATATACCAGAGTAAAAGATAGCGGAAGTCTTAAGATAACATAATTACAAACCGGTTGTTTTCAAACTTACAATACCAAAAGTGTCATACAACCATAGTAGCGGGATAATATTACATTAACTTTATTTATCATACAAACTAGTGCCTTGTCCAAAGGTCATTCATTACTCCTCATCGTCATTGACTTCGAACACAGACATGCAGCAGGGACCAAAACAAGCCTGCGCATGCAACTCACCTGCAACAAGGGTTAACAAACCCTGAGTACAACGGTACTCAACAAGACTAACCCGACGTAACGGGGTGTAAGACTTTAGAGATGCAGGAATTTGGGACAAGGTAAGGATGTAGCAAGATTCAAAAGTTCTTTGCCAAAAACTTACTATCCTTCATTCTATTTTCAAGTTTACCACTAAGTTCTTTTTGATCATTATCTCAACTAAATATACATTTCCCATATTCCATTCCTTCTCCTTCCATTCTTTTTCTCATATTTTAGTAATTCACCAGTACTACATTGCTTCTGTAATGAATCGAGTCTCCATAACCGTGGAGCACCGGCAATTCGAATTGATTCAAGTCCCAGCTGGGGATTCCTTATCACACGACATATGTAGAACTTAATCTTGCATATATCAACCTCGCTACCGGATCCTCCTATACTAAGCCGTCTCCACGCCACCCGAGAGCACAGCACACCTCAAATCCGGCCACATTCCAGCCACGAGGGTACACGCTACTCCCGCCATCTCTCCACTCCCAGTGCGCGGGCATTTGTCTTAGTATCGGATTAGCCGAAGTAGGCTTACCGGAGTATGTGACCAGTACTACAAAGTGTCTCGTTCAGAAGATCCACAATGAGTGGCCTTTAAGTGACATAGTCGGCAACATTACCCAACATTCAAGATAAGTCACCCGACTAGTCTCTAATTCATTCTAAATCCTTTCTTTCTTTGGCCAGTATGCCATCTTTGATTGTATCAAAACTTTTACTTTGAAAGCCTATCATAAAGCATACTAAGCACACTACGCCTTTATAAACGAAAACATCTTCAAGAATGGTAAACAATTATCAAGGTAGGTAATGCATCAAGTAGGTAACATTTGAATTAAACAACTTAATGCAATAAATAACATAGGTGATAAACTTTTCAAAATAAACAAGGTAATGGCTTAATGCATAAACCGGGGCTTGCCTTCGTTGACGATTTCCGGTTCCGGATTAGTACCACAATTATCAAATCCCGTGACAACCGGGGATTCTTCCAGAACTTGCTCAACTAGAATCGTTTCGCTCTCGGGTTCTACACGAAATAATAACATATGCTTTAACATGATGATAATGTAAACATGATGCTTTCTCGGCACATGAAATGTAAAAACACCCGCAACTGATTTGATTTCGCGGTACAGTTGCAAGCCAACAAAACCAACCTGTAACCCTATCATTAAGAACCACACATGTGACTTGACCTAATGGATCTTGGAACGCTACTAGTCACAAAACATGACCAAAACAAGATCCAACACTAATCAACACTTAGGGTTTCGACAAGTTAACTTGTTAATGAATTTTGTTATCACATGAAATGTCATTAAGCTTTACTAATCACAAATTAGATATTAGTTCAAATACTAATTAAGGTACTAAGGATCATTATAAGTTAATGACCCAAGGTCAACAATCAATTCTAAAGTCAAACAAATCTTAATTGATTAAACATTGATTAAATGAATAATTAATTAAATACTTAAGTCTATATTAGGTATAAAATAAACTTTGTCCAATTAAGCTCAAATTTTTATGTAAGCTTCCTCATGATAAATTAGTGTACCAAAATAAATTTCATAATTTTTGGAGTTATATAGTGACCTACAAAAATCATGGAAATTGCATTTTTCAATTAAAGGACTGAATATTTGAACATTCAAAATTTAACTAAATTTCAAATTTTAAATTTTTAAATCATACTAGAACATGTACAGAAGCTACACAAAAATTTTCAGAATTTTTGGATGTGTAAATAAATTCCTACAAAATTGCAAAACTGCTGCACTATTCAAAATCAGAAATTAATAAAAGTCACTATTCTCACTCACGCTTTCACTGACAGCCGGCCCCCACCTGTCATCCCTAACCTCGGGATTTGACCGTGGCTGCGACGGCGCTGACCGGCGCTAGCTCATCGATGGTGAGCTCAACTGTGACGACCATGGTACCAAAACAATCACAAGGACTAGCCGCGTCGACCAGTGGGATTTCGGAGGTAAATTACAACACGGAGCTAGGCTTACGCCGTCCATGGCGGACGCGGTGGCACGGCGATGTTACGCCGGCGAAACAAGGGCGGTTGAGATCAATCAAAAAGCTTAGAAAGGATCAGCAGCTCACAGTGATCACGATGATGTGCTTGGCGCAGTCGGAGATGGCCTGGAGTAGCCTGGCCACGGTGAAGGCAGTCGCGGCGGAGCACCGACTGGTCACGGGGAAGACAGGTTGCGCCGGGCGATTCTGGCCAACATCAGCGACGAGAGCAAGTCGGGGAGGAGCACAAGACCAAAGCGCTCGCGTTGACGTAGCTAGGAACGACAGATTCGACTCGACGAGACCTACGGCGAGCGGCGGAGCTACACGGTGGCGGAGCAGAGCAGAGGGAAGAAATGGGAGCGACGGCGACGACGGTGGCTATTTATAGCCCGGAAGGAGGCGTACGGTGTCGCCAACGCACGGGCGGACTCGCCACGGTGACAACGGCGTGTCACCGCGCGTGAAAGCGGCGAAGAAGGGCGGCGGCAAGCTGACTGCGTGGCGCCGGCGGTGAGCAGTGAGGTGGAGGTGAAATTTTGAAAAATTTACAAAACTGCCATTGCGTCCATTTCTCAAATTACTCTCAAATTTTCTAAAGAAGTTGAAAATCTCCAAAAATGAAAGTTGCTCAACTTTTCAAGTACTACAACTTTGATTTAAGAAACATTTTCAAATTCTACCTCCATTTTGAATTTCACATTTGGGGTACATTTAAAGATTTGAATCATTTCAAAATTACTCCAAATTTTGTATGTAAACTTGAAAAACTTTGAATACCAAAGTTGATCCTTATAAAATAATCTCCAACTTTGCTTTTTGCCTCAACCCCAAATTCCTCATGGATTTTGAATTAGTTAAAAGGGGCAAAAAGGACTTTTATAATTTGAATGTGAATTCAAATTTGATTTGTCTTCCTTTTACTTAGATTTTGATTTTTGACCAGTAACATGGCCCATTAGGGTTATTTGAGTCAAAGGACATATGCCCTCACATGATCACATGAAATAACAACATTATAAAATAAACCTTATTTAGTGAATGCATTCAAAACTTTATACTATATGAATGCTTTGCAATGCACATGATGACATGTCAAATTTTAGTATTAGGTCAAAACACTAGAGGTGTTACAAGAAGGACAAGACATTCTTCAAAAAGAAGAAGGGTGGATCATATGTGGTCACTTGGGATAGTGATGCTTCCTCAAGTGATGATGATGATGATAGTGATGATCACAAGACCACCAAGAAGAAGGTTCTTGCAAGTATAGCAATCAATGAGAAGCCTTCTCTCTTCGACTCTCCATCATGCTTCATGGCTAAGGCCACTAAGGTACAAACTTGTGATGATGGAAGTGATAATGAACATGATAGTGATAGTGATAATGATGATGATGAACCTACTAAAGATGAATTAATTGACATGCTAGAAGATGCTAGAGAACACTTTGACATCTCAAGAAGGGAATGCAAAAGCTTGCGTAAGGAACTAAAAGCCCTTAAGCAAGCATTTGATGAGCTCAATGCATCTCATGAGAGGCAAGAGGATGCCCACGAGAAGCTTTGCAAGGCTCACAAAAAGCTTGAAAAGGCTCATTCCTCTCTACTTGATGAGCAAAATAAAAAGAAGTATATTGAAACTTGCAATGTAGGTTTAACTTGTGATCTAATTGATACATCACTATCTATGCCTATCATTGTTGCTCCTACTAACCCTTCTTATAGCACTTCCACTTCCACCTCATCTAGTAGTGATGGTCTCACTTGTGATACCTCACTGGTGGTTGAGAATGAGAACCTCAAGAAGGAGGTAACTAAGCTCACTCACACCTTGGCTAAGGCTTATGGTGGTGAGGACCGCTTGCTTATGGCCTTAGGTAGCCAAAGAGCTTCTCTCTACAAAGAGGGATTGGGCTATACCCCCAAGAAAGGCAAGGCGGCCTTTACTCCTCACAAGACAAGTTTTGTGAAGAACAATGGTCGGTTTTGCACTAGTTACAAGCAAGTTGGTCATAGAGAGCATGAATGCACCAACAAAAGCAAAAATGCTAATGTATCCTCCATTAAGCTTAATTCTTCCTATATGCTTGTTAAGGGTACAAATGGTGTGAAGGCTAAGTTCATTGGCAAACCATGGATGGGCTCAAAGAAGAAAGCCATTTGGGTGCCAAAGAGCTTGGTTACTAACCTTCAAGGACCCAAGCAAGTTTGGGTACCTAAAAGGAATTGATCTTCTCTTGTAGGTTAATTACAAAGCTAGAGGAAGGCATTGGTTTCTTGATAGTGGGTGCACTCAACACATGACTGGTGATGCAAGAATGTTCAACTCAATCAACACCAATGGCAATGATGGTTATGATAGTATCACATTTGGTGACAATGGCAAAGGCAAGGTCAAAGGGCTTGGTAAGATTGCAATATCCAATGACTTGAGCATATCCAATATGTTGCTAGTAGAGACCTTGAACTTCAATTTGCTATCCGTGGCTCAATTGTGTGATCTTGGATTCAAATGCATATTTGGGGTAGATGATGTAGAGATCATAAGTGTAGATGGCTCTAATTTGATCTTCAAAGATTTTAGATATGAGAATCTATACTTGGTTGATTTCAATGCTAGTGAAGCTAAATTATCTACATGCTTGTTCACTAAGTCTAGCATGGGTTGGTTATGGCATAGAAGGCTTGGTCATGTTGGAATGAAACAATTGAATAGATTGATTAAGCATGACTTAGTTAAAGGCTTGAAAGATGTTGTGTTTGAAAAGGATAAGCTTTGTAGCTCTTGTCAAGCCGGCAAACAAATTGGAAATACACATCCTAAGGAAAGCATGATGAGCACTAGTAAAGCATTTGAGTTATTGCACATGGATTTGTTTGGGCCAACACAATACACTAGTATCGGTGGAAACAAATATGGATTTGTGATAGTGGATGACTACACTAGATACACATGGGTATTCTTTCTAGTGGATAAAAGTGATGTGTTTGCAATATTCAAATCATTTGTCAAGGGCATTCACAATGAGTTTGAAACAACCATCAAGAGAGTTAGAAGTGACAATGGTAGTGAGTTCAAGAACACTAGAATTGATAAGTTGTGTGATGAATTTGGAATTAGACATCAATTCTCGGCCAAGTATACACCTCAATCAAATGGCCTTATTGAGAGGAAGAATAGAACACTTATTGATATGGCAAGGTCTATGCTTAGTGAGTACAATGTGAGTCAATCTTTTTGGGCCGAAGCTATCAACATGGCTTGCTATTGTAGCAACCGCCTCTATTGTCACCCATTGAAAGAGAAGACACCATATGAGCTCTTGAATGGTAGAAAGCCCAACATTGCATATTTTTGGGTCTTTGGTTGCAAATGCTATATCTTGAAGAAAGGCACTAGATTGGGTAAGTTTGATAAGAAATGTGATGAAGGATTCCTACTTGGTTATTCCACTACAAGCAAAGCTTATAGAGTTTGGAATTTGGATAGTGGTACTCTTGAAGAAGTTCATGATGTTGAATTTGATGAAACCAAGGGTTCACAAGTAGAGAATGAGAACTTGGAAGATGTTAGAGGCATTCAACTTTCAAATGCCATGAAGAACATGGATATTGGTGAATTGAGGCCTAGGCAAGTGATTGATGATGAAGATGATCAAGTGCAAGTGCTCTCTAACTCAAATGTGCAAGATGATACAAATCAAGCTAGTGCAAGTGACTCTCATGACATTGATCAAGATCAAGTGGCTAGTACATCATCTCAACCCAATGATCTAGCAAGTGCAAGCAATCAAGTTCCTTTGCTCCAACCAACAAGTATTGCAAGAGATCATCCTTTGGATACAATCATTGGTGATATTTCAAGAGGTGTGCAAACAAGATCAAGATTGGCATCATTTTGTGAACACTTCTCATTTGTGTCATCCATTGAACCAAAGAAGATAGATGAAGCATTGAAGGATATTGATTGGGTGAGTGCTATACATGAAGAATTGAATAACTTCACAAGAAATCAAGTATGGGAGTTGGTAGAAAGACCAAAGGGACACAATGTGGTTGGAACCAAATGGGTCTTTAGAAACAAGCAAGATCAAGATGGGATAGTAGTAAGGAACAAAGCAAGATTGGTAGCACAAGGCTATACACAAGTTGAAGGTCTTGACTTTGGAGAAACATTTGCATTGAGAGTGTAGGCACCAAAGATCAACTTGCCAATATATTCACCAAGCCATTGGATGAGAAAAAGTTTTGCAAGCTAAGGAATGAGTTGAACATATTGGATTTCTCAAATATGTGTTGATGCACCCCTCACTCATATGACATGCCTCTCCTTCGAGCAACCCAAGGTAAAAGTTGATTGGCATGGCATGCATCCTTGCTAAGGACATGTTTAGTGCATGTAGTCATATTTTCAATTTTATTAGGACCTTTCAAGTGGTTCTATTTCATTAGGCTCATTCATGAAAATCAAACAAATTTGATGTTTATATGGTATCACTATTGCTTCTATGCTTAATTTGATCTAGTGATAGCATATGACATGTTTATGGGCTTGTAAACCTAGTGTTTAATCTAGAAAATGAGCTATAAGTGTTTAACTCAAAATGGTACAAGATAACCCTTATTTAGAGGTGTGAAGAAGCTTGTTCTTAGATCAAACCGAGTTAAATATATTTGGCATATATTCTAGTTTGAACCAAATTTAGGAAAATGATCCTCACCCCCATTGATTGACATTGATAATCTCGACCCTACAAGTAACACTATCTATATTTAGAACCTTTGTGGTCATTGATGACAAAGGGGGAGAGAAACAAAGATAGTAGTAAAAATAATAAAAAAAGGGGGGAGATATATCATAAAAGGAGAAAAACATAAAGATATTTTGATATATGACATAGGGGGAGAGATATGACAAAGGAAAGAGATCAACTAAAATTTTGAGCACACAAATAGGGGGAGCAAGCTCATGAACTTGTATGATGCATTTGAATGTGCACTTCATATGCTTGCTTGAATGGCACAAGTTCTAAAATTCAAAATATCCATGCTTATGTGATATATGCTAGTTGTAAGATTGAATGATGAAATGAAATCACTAGATAACTTTCATTTCCAAGTAAGTCTTTACAAGTGGTATCTTTCTAAAGTATGTTTCCAAGTGGTATTAAGCTAACAATGGTGCTAAGGATGATATATTGGTGCACTCCGATTGGTATCACGCTTCAAAGGTCCATCTTTTATACCTTAGCATCATTTGGTAGACATTGACTCCTATATTTCCTATCTAAGCATATATGTAAGCTTCAATCCAAACTCTTAGCACATATGTAGGGGGAGCAATTGCTACCATTTGGGGTTCATGAAACTTATCCATATTCTTTTACACATGGTAAATATGCTTAGGCAAGCAACATGGATTCAATTGAATTTCAATTCATATCTTTGTATAAGGGTGGTCATCAATTACCAAAAAGAGGGAGATTGAAAGCTCTAGTTTGGTTTTGGTGAATTGATGAAACCCTAAGTGCTAACCTAGTTTATCAAGTGATCATGAGATAGGTAGCACACTTCAAGTGGAGAAGCCAATGAAGATCATAACATGACAATGGTGATGACATGGCGATGATCAAGGGCTTAAACTTGAAAAGAAGAAAGAGAAAAATAAAATGCTCAAGGCAAAGGTATAATCCATAGAAGCTATTTTGTTTTGGTGATCAAGACACTTAGAGAGTGTGATCACATTTAGGTTTGATAGCCGTACTATTAAGAGGGGTGAAACTCGTATCGGAATACGGTTATCAAAGTACCACTAGATGCTCTAACTCATTGCATATGCATTTAGGATCTAGTGGAGTGCTAACATCCTTGAAAACATTTGTGAAAATATGCTAACACATGTGCACAAGGTGATACACTTGATGGTTAGCACACTTGAGCAAGGGTGAAGAGAACGGAGGAGATGCCAGCGTCGGTCAAGTGACCGGACGCTAGATCCAAATGCACCGGACACTAATTGCCTATGTCCGGTCGCTCTGACTTGGCGGTACAGTGGCTAGGGTTTACCACCGGACGCTGGGCTATGTCCGGTCGAGGTGGACCGGACACGTCCGGTCGAGGAAAACCGGTTTTAGACCCTTACTGTACTCGACCGGACGCTGAGGCTCCAACGTTCGGTCATTTTTGCTGGAGCGTCCGGTCAGCTTCGTAGTCGTTGAAATCTGACGAACAGTGTTTGAAGTCAGTGACACGTGGCATCCATAAGTGGACCGGACGCTGAGTCCAGGGTCCGGTCAGTTGGACTGGTGCGTCCGGTCAGAGCGCAGTGTGCCAGTGAAGGGGTACAACGGCTCTATTTCGTGAGGGCTTCTATTTAAGCCCCATGGCAGGCTATGGCTCATATCTTTGGCCATTTTCTTTGACACAGCAACCTTGTGAGCCTAGCCAAAGTCCTCCCACTCATCTTCATCATTGATTCATCATCATAGTGAGATTGGGAGTGATCCAAGTGCATTGCTTGAGTGATTGCATCTAGAGGCACTTGGTGTTCGTGTTTCGCTACAGATTTCGCTTGTTACTCTTGGTGGTTGTCGCCACCTAGACGGCTTGGAGCAGCGAGGATCGTTGAGCGGAGGTGGTGATTGTCTCCGGCTCCGATCGTGGTAATTGTGAGGGGTTCTTGACCTTTCCCCGGTGGAGAGCCAAAAGGTACTCTAGTGGATTGCTCGTGGCTTGTGTGATCCTCATCTTGTGTTGGTTGTGTGGCACCCTATTGAGGGTTTGGCGTGTGAAGTCAATTAGCGCGTGAACCTCCAAGTGAGTGAATTGCCACAACGAGGACTAGCTTATCGGCAAGCAAGTGAACCTCGGTAAAAATCATTGTGTTCATCCTTTGATTTCGAGGTGATTGGTCTTCATTGTTATTCATCCTTGTGATTGATTGGTTCACTCCTCGACATAGCGGTATAACTATCTTGATCACTCTCTTTACTTTACCGCAAACTAGTTGACAAGCTCTTTAGTATAGCTAGTTGTGAGAGCTTGCTTGCTTGTTTGGTGTGGCTCTTTAGTTAGCCTTTGAGAGCACACTAACATAGGGTAGTGTCATAGCTATTGTGTGAATAGACACTATCTAAACTAGAATTGTGGTAGATGGCTTGCATTTTGAGTAGGGTAGCGCAACACTTGCTTCGCCTCATAATTGTCTAACCATTTTGTTAAGTGTTGTTGTAGAAATTTTTATTAGGCTATTCACCCCCCTCTAGCCATTAGGACCTTTCACCGGTCAGCATTTTCCTTTCCACCATTTTCATATTTTCCAAGTGATAGTAATCTAATAATAATATATTTCCTATCTCTCGCGAGTGACAGGCAATCACTCGACTTCTACCGGAGTCCTATAGCATAGCATTCTACATGATCCTGTCATACTAGTAAGACTCATAGGATATATATATATATATATATATATATATATATATATATATATATATATATATATATATATATATATATATATATATATATATATATGCAGGTGGGTTTCATTCAACTCCTAAAAACTTAATACACAAATATATAATTTAAACTGCAGAAAAGTAGGGGTTATGCACCGGGGCTTGCCTAGGTAAGATATATCAAAAGTTAGTGTCTGCATCTTCAGATCATCCACCATCAACTGAGTAGAAAACCCATAGCATCATCTCCTGGAGAGAATACCATTACACCATCTTCGGATTCCCAATCATCCTTTGATCGATCCATTGATCCATCATCGTACCTATATGATATGCATGCGATGCAATGCAAAGATGTAATTAATCAACTGCAATCGTGACTCGTAACATACGACGTACGCCTCTCAAGCTAACGGGCTAGTTCTAACGACGCCCATACTTAGGCTACATATACACGTTGTCGGATAAGGCGTTATTTCCCAACAATTAGTGTAGTTATATAAACCAATGGTGTTTCTCTATTCCATTCTTTCCATTTGATCTTTATTCGGAATAGGGCATCATTATCTACCTAGCAAACTAATTATTATTGAGCTACAAAAATTATAGTGAGTAGATAATAATATTAGTGGTTTACTGTCAAATTTTTAGAGTCAACACTATTACCGATTTATCCTGGAAATTCCTACAAGTTCATCTTTTAACAATATTTAGCATTTTAAAATACTTATATAGCTCCCAAAAATATTGCCAAACTTTGTGAACAAAATATACTAACAGATAGAGCATAATTTTAGGAGACTAACAAAACTGGTTTCACTATTTTTGGACACTTACACAATTTTATCTCGCTTTTACAAGTTAGCTAGAAACATATATTAGCAAAACATTTAGAAAATAGAGAGCCGACGGCCACGCCCTATCAGTCCAGCAGCCGAGAGCACGCAGGCCCAGGCGGGGCACGGCCCAGGCATGGGGACACGGCCCAACATAGGGACGGGCGCGAGCAGCCTAGTCAGGGACCGAGCAGGCCGTCCCAGGAGCGCAAACACGGACGGCCCAGCAAGCCGTGCGCGCGGCCTGCAACCAGAAGCGGCCCAGCGGACACGGGCCCAATCGGTGCAGGGGGCCAGCGGGAGTGGTAACCGACCAGCCCAGCGAGGCAGCGGCGGCCCGACGCGGGCGAACGGCCTAGGCGCGCGGAGCAAGGCCACAGCCCAGCAAAGGTGGCCTCAGGCCGGCCCAGCGTGGCAGGTGCTCCGCACATTTGTGAAATGGCCCTCATTCTTACTCGAAACTAAAGCACAGTCCAGCAGGTACTATTTATTCGAGCCACGTATTTCACACTAAGAACCTTGTATAAACTTTCGGTTTGGATTCATACCCTTCGACCTCCTATTCTTCATTCACCAAAGCAGAGCACCGGCAGGGGAGCTCCGACCGGCAACCACTTCAGGGCCGAGAAGACACGGCGGCGGTGGAACGGCGCGGGGAAGGCGCTCCAAGCGCGGAAAGGGGCGGCTCATCAACGAGGCTGGCCGCGTGGTGGTACGGCACGACGACGACGACGAAGGCCTAGGAGGAGCAGCGCGCTCGGCGCGGGCGGGGCCAGGCGCTGCGACTGCAAAGCTCGACCGACGGCGAGCGCGAGTCGAAGGTGGGGCGGTCCATCACGGGACCGGGTCGTGGGCGCGCTCGTGCTAGCGCGGGGAGGACCGACACCGGCGGACAGCGGTGCAGCAGGCAGCGGACGGTTCGTGTCTGATCGAGCGCCGCGGCACGGACGCGGCGACGCGCGTGGCCACAACGGGAAACGGCGGGGTGCCGCGGGGCAACGCGTGCCCGGACGCGCGTGGCTGAGCAGCGGCAGCACGCGACTTGCGGTGGCTCGGGATGCGCGGCAATGGCGCCCCGACGAAGAAGTAAGCAGAGATGGGGGGGGGAAAGAGGCGAGTCGGAGCTGTGGCAGGGGCCCAATGCGGGCCACGGGGACTCGCGCGCGGGGAGAATCGGCGGCGGTGCACCAGTGAAGAGGAAGGCGCGGTCGGGCAGGTGCTTCGGTCACTGCGGGTTGCTCGGCACGGCGGCGGCGGAAAAACAGGAGTCGAGCTATGGCTTCTGCGCGGCCGAGGAGCAGCAGAACTGGGGAAAAAGGGGCGCGGCGACTATCGAATCCACCGTGGCTCAGCGCGCACCCGGACCAGGACGGACCAGGGCGAGCATGGCGGCTCCTGTGCGGCCGAGGAGAAGGGGCGCGCTCGCGGGGAAGGGACTGCATCGGCAAGGCGCGTAAGCAACAGAGCACAGAGGGAAAGCCGAGCAGGCGCATGAGATGGAAGCGAAGGAGCAGAGAGGCGCTTTCTTTTGCAAACACGAGGAGCAGAGGGGGACAGAGCAGAGCGCTAAAAGCAGCAGCTGCGGCCAACACTCATTAAGGCACTCGTACAAAAAGGACAGGGCAGCGCAAGACAAGACCGAAGCCGCAGAGGCAAGGCAAGGAAACAAACGCGCGTGGCACAACGAGCAAGCAGCCAGCGTAGCCAGGCCGACAGGCCCACGCGCACGAGGTCGCGAGGAAACAAACGTCTAATACGGCAGTAATAATCAGTAGACATACGAGCGGAGAAAAGAAAGAGCGAGCACGCGGACGGTCAACTCGTACAGCCTTGCAGACAGATATGGACGTGCTACAACTGTACTAGCGCCACCGTAGGAGTACGTTTGTCGTAACACATATATATATCGTTTTATTTAATTATGGATTTTATTCTATGTATAAAAGTTGCTTTTCATACTTAATCTAACAGAACCAACCGACCGCTAGAATCGTCGTTCGATATTCCTAGATATTTCTACGCACTGAGTAATTTGACTCGGCCGTTGATTTGAGTCCACGAAGCTAAATCACACAGGATTCACTCATCATGTCGAGTACGTTTTAAATCAAAATCCGAGACAAATCGTTTTAAATTTTTTCTTAGACCTAAATCGCGGTGCTAAGTACGCTCGTAACACCAGGATGTTACAGGTTGGGACTGAACTAAGGACCAATATGGCAATGTAGACTGATCTACTTCATTCGCCATTCATTCATTTTAATTAAAGTGCTCTCAATTTTGTGTGGGAGCCAATGGAGTAATATGGTCTATTTGGTAGTGTCAGAGGATTTTTTTTTTGAAAATAAGGCACCCTTTCTTATTTATGTCATTTTCAGGGCTACCTATGAGACAAGCTACTCGTCCACCCTCCAAAAGGAGAATCACATGCCGAGATTTGAAATGGGCATGTCGTATGCTAGAGGAGTGCAGCAATATAACGAAGGTCTTCCGCAAAGATGGGTGGCCATTTTCTAATGGGTTTAATTAGTGCTTAGTTACTACTTGAGTTGTGTATTTAGAGCCTTTTGAGAAGTTGCTTGTGCCAGACAGAGGCTACCTTTGTAGATTCGTTAAATGCATGATTTTTGCAATGGCCGGAATAAAATTCATTTTTCTAGAAAGGGGTAAGTCTGGGCAAAGTTGTTAAGCAAAAAATAAAATCTCTTTTAGACAGAATGTAGAGAACAAATCTGCGTTTGGAAACGATCACTGGATACCAGAAAGGGGAAAGTGCGTCGGGGCACCCTTGGGAGGTAGGACAGCATGGCCTTATCCATTGTGGGGCCATGTTGTACATGTATGTATGGCGTAGTAGATGTATGTCCACTGGGTACCCTACCACCAAAATGGGTATAGGTAGACATGCTCAGTCTCTTGATTTTTCACGTCCCATACTCAATACACGTGGTACCAAAAAATATAATAGATTAGGTGGCCAATCACAACAAATAAAAGACATGCATGCAGTTGCCTCCTTGAATAAACATAATTGCGACTTTTTAGTGATTATTAATGTGGCTAATTGCACAATTACGGGTCATGGACAAATGCCACAAGCAAAAAACAACACAACAAATTAGATATGCTTGATTAACCTAATCTAATACTCATGACATCATGCCTTTGTTGTAGTGTTAAATATCTAGAGATGTTGGATACCGCAAATCCTAACATTGTTGCTTGATCATAAGTGAACTATAAATAAGAACTTCTAGGGTCCTCTTATTGATAAATTTTGTTCATATAGTTGAAGCAAGGCTCTAATTATCACATAGTCATGCATGACCGTTAATTTGAGGAACAACAAGGAAAAATAAGTTTTAAAAATATTTTGTTAAATATGAATATGAACTAAAAAAATCTCCTAAATTTAAGCTAAATAAAAATTATATATGGTCATTAAAACTAAGAAAACAAAATGCATTACAAATTGTCATAGGTACATAAAAATGATAAATAATTTTTTGATAAGAGATACAAATGCCTTTAATGATAGAATCAGAGGGACAGGTCTGTTCGCATTAAAAAAAAGATCTAAATAGAATATATCCAAAAAGAGTCACCCACAGCGAAGCGCGGGCACCCGTGGCTAGTCATCAGAAAACAAGAGTCACCAACCGATGCCGATGCAGCTCCAAACACATGTCCACTTGCTCACCTCACCTGTTGACAGCAACATTGTGCTGCATTTTTCCCCCTCATAATAAGAGATCAGATCCTGATACCACACAACACACAGTAATAAGCACCTGCACTGACAGCATTTTGCATGGCCATGTGCCACCTCACAAGGACACAGCAGGACAGTGATTCAACTCCAGGGATTCAACACCTCAATCAATGGAAGGAAGCAAACACAATCATCATCACCTTCCTAACAATAATAATAACCTAAAACAACATCTTTACACGTGCTTTCTTTCCTTTCCCTTTCCCTTTCCCTTTCCTCCTTTATGTTACAAAGGCCACCGCCGCCCAGCGGCGACGAACGTCGTCGTCGATGTAGCTCCTCAGCTCCTGAACCCAAAGTTGGACCACCTCCTCCCGGCCTCCTTCTTCACCCGCTGCGAGTTGGTCATGAACAGGCTCACCAGCGACTTCTGCTTCCGGTTACGCGACCGCCCCGCCTCATTCAGGAGCTCCGCCAGCCGCTTCTTCTCGTCCTCCACGTCCGGGTTCGCCGTGCCAAGCTTCTCTTCCCTCACCTTCAGAACATGCTCCAGGATCTCAATCGCATCCTCCACTCTGAACATATATACATAGTCGGGGGTATATGCAGACACGTATTAGTAGCTATAATGCGACACAAATGGATCATACAGTTAGAATAACTAACCTGTAATCTATGCTATTTTCAGAGATATAAGATCCACAACTACATATAAGCATGACAAAGCCATGGAAAGCATCAATAAACAGGCACAGGCCCGTCTACTTCGGAAAGCATGAATAAATGGGCACAGGCCCATCCTGAATATAGACTGTTTTGCTACTTCTGCAACTAACAAAAGTTGGGTACAGAACATGTGGGCAACTACACCATGAACCATAAATTATTATGACATCGCATGCCAGGAATGATCATCTGGTAACTAACTCATCAACCAATCTAGGTACTAGTTTTTCCCAATCCAAATCAAAGCAAGTTTACACAGGATGATCTAAAGAAGGAGATAAACCCACAACACCATCCAGCACCCACAAACAAACGCAAACCCACACACCCATTCAGCAAAGAATTAGATTTCACAAATTTACCCATTTAGATAGCAGGAAAAATCTGGCGCCACTTCTAGTTCATAATACTGTTGTAAATGATGACGCACATATAGATATACCACTATGGGCATATCAATAACACCTAGTAGAGATCCTAAATATGTGGTTGTTTATACCATCTATCTGTACTAAAGATACGGAGTATGTAATTGCATCACAGGCAGAGATATGTGCACGAAATTCTGAATAAAATGACTGAAGATTGCAGAAGAACAGGTTATCGACACATACCTTCCCATGGCATCATAGATTGCAGCAAGGTTGCTGTACACACCAAGAGTATCAGGATGAGAGGCGCCACACTCCTGCTCTAGAACTGCCCTTGCCTCCTCAAATAACTGTGCAGCCTCATCTATCTTGAACAGCTGCACACAAGCTAGCCCCATCTGGTTCAACAGAACGCCGAAAAATGCCGACTTCCTCTCACCACTGGCCCTCAACTTTGCAACCGCGCTCTCGAATGAGTTCCTCGAATCTGCATACCTCCCCACCATGTAGTACAGAACACCCATTTGTGCCTCAATACCAGCAACAGTGCTCCACTGCCCCGGTGAGTCCTCAAGCAACTTGAGCGCCCTCTGAAGAAGCTTTAGCGCCTCATCGAGATCACCAAGCGCCTCATAGATGGCAGCAATCTCCATCAAGCCTCCAGCAATCTCATCAGGGGCAGCACCAGGCGCGGGCTTGGCATAGACACGCAGGGCGTTCTCGCAGTAGGATTTAGACTCACGGAGCCTACCTGTCCGGTGGTAAAGGTCAGCGAGGCGGACGTAGACCGACGCAACCGTAGGATGGTCGTCCCCACGAGCCGATTTGAGAACAGTCAGCGCCTTCTGGTAGGAGAAGACGGCCTCGTCGAAGCGGGCGAGGGCAAGGTAGGTGTTGCCTATGGCGACATCAATGGTGGCAACCTCGATGTCACGGCCGTTGGCAACCATGGTCATAGAGGCAAGCACGAGGTGCTCGAGGGCGCCGTCATAGTCGCCCTTGGCGTCCAGGACGAGTGCCATCAGGCGGCGGTCCGAGGCCTCCTCGAGGGATGCCGGAGCGCTGTGTTCACGGTGGATCTCGAGGGCTTTGCGGCACAGCTTCTCTGCCTCGTCGAATTGCAGAGCCTGCACATGCGCTTCCGCCAAATACCTGCTCAGTTTTCAGAGGTAACAAAATTGTCATGTTTCGTCCCAAGATTTCTTAGGCGTTTGCATGCAAAGAATTACGTTTTTAACGCCAGTTCCGTCAAGATCCGCAGTTTTGTGCAACGACTAACGACCAGCGAGATGGGGGAATATCTCTTCTTTGGCTTTGGCGAGGTTGGAGGCAGTAAAAAATGGCGCCTTTATGGATTGAGAGAGGCGAGATCTAGATCGAGAAGCAGCGAATGGGGGATTGATGGTCACCTGCAGGTCTCGGCGACGCGGGGATCGCGCTCGCCGAGCGCAGCCATCTGGATCTCGAGCCCCTTGCCGTAACAGGCGATAGACTCGTCCATGCGTCCGAGCATAGCGTGCGTGTCGCCGAGCTGCATCCAGCCAGAGAAGGCAGCGAGGGGCCACTCCTCGCCCCTCTGGTCAGGCTCGGCACGCTGCTGCTGTTGCTGGCCGTCGTCGGCCCCAGCCGCCCCTGCCTCGCCCTCGGCAGCAGGCGCCTCTGGCGGCGGCGTGACGACGGCGACGGCGCGCTCGAGGACGGAGATGGCGTCGGCGTAGCGTCCGAGTCCGCAGTGGATGGCGGCGGCGACGTGGAGGCTCATGGCGAGCTCGAGCTCGGCGCCCTCGCCGCGGCGCTCGAGCGCCCGGGCGGCGCGCTCGGCGAACTCGAGCGCGCGCGCCGCGCCGCCGCCTTCCCCCGACACCATGGCGTCGCGCGCCTGCTTCAGGAGGAACGGGCCCAGATCCGGGTTGTCGAGCGAGTCGTCGGCGTCGGGAGCGGGGGCGGGGGAGGGCTTCCGTGGCTTGGCGCGCGACGAGGCGGAGGGAGACGGGGACGGCGGCGCGCGGCGGGGTAGCGGCGATGAGAGACGCCGTGGCGGTGGCGCCGCCGTCGGGGGCGAGTTGTCGGAGGCCGCGAGGCCGGGCATAGCCGGCGGGCGGAGGAAGGTGGTTGGCTGGCTCCTGGGTCGGGGAGGGGAGCGGACGGACAGCTAGCTTGGTGGATGGTGGTGGTGGAGACTGGAGGGGGAGAGGTGGCTGGCGACGACTAGAAGAGGTCGCACGATACCATTCGGGGAAGGGAAGGGCAGCTAGCCAGTCCAGCCACCAGCCAGGCAAGGAAGGAGGGATGAGCTTGAGCTGAGGCTTTCCGTCTGGCTTCCCTCCCCTTTGCTTGCAAGGGAAGACTGGACCGGACAGTGGAGTCGTCCTCTCCTCCGTGCTTGCGCCGCGCAGCTGTTCAGGAGGGAAGACTGGATTACTGGATAGACTGCGCCGCGGGGGCTCCGTGACGATGGCATCAGATGTGCCGGTACGTCTCTCTCGCCTCGGGTCTGCCGTGACGCAGACGCCCGGATTGCCTGGCGTCATAATGACTGCGTAGCAACCATGAATAAATTAATGGTCGTTAGCATGCTTTGGTTAATGAATGAACGTACTCCAAGGTTGGTGTGATTAAGCTGCCGTGAATTTTTTTAGGCTCATCAAACCTGCCTGCCATGCAAAGGCAAGGCAAGGCAAGCAGTGCATAGTAGTACAGGAGTAGGAGGAGGATCTCAACTAGCAGGCAGTTTGCCAACCAGGCAACCATCTCAACTGCCAGACGCTCAAAATCGATCTAGGCCTTGTTTAGATCATCTCTAAATTCCAAGTTTTTTTATTCTTTCTCCATCACATCAATTTTTGGACGTATGTACGAAGCATTAAATGTAGGTAAAAAAAATAACTAATTGCACAGTTTGGTTGTAAATCACGAGACGAATCTTTTGAGCCTAGTTAGTCCATGATCGGACAAAGTTTATCAAATACAAACAAAACATGCTACAATGTCCAGATTGTAAAAATTTACAATCTAAACAAGGCCCTAGCCAGACCAGGCTGTCTGGACGCTAAACTAAATAGGCTCCATAAATTGCAGGCAGCTGATTAGACCCACCACTATTCGCAACACTATCATTCTGTCGAAAGAATCCATTATATATACTTCTTTATAAGTAGGAGTATCAATTTATTATTTATTTCGTGAATGAATCGGCCCGTTCGTTTTGCTGAAAAAACAAACAAAAATACTGTTTCGATTGATTTGTCGTGAGACAAAAACATTATTCTGACTGGAAAAAAACAAGTTGAAAAAAACGTATTATAAGAGAATCGAACACGGCCGATCATTTTCTGCTTTGCTGTCTGTCGACTCGAGATGAATGAAATTACAAAAAACAACCAAAAAAATATCTCGACCTTGATTCGTCTGGTGATCCTCGGGACATTCTTGTGCGGCGGAGCCGGAGGTCCTATATCTTCTTTTTCTTTTCACCAACAATTTTGTTTACTCAACTTGGCTGCTGTGTTTATAACTGTGAAAGACATCATGTTTCGTCGACTGTGAGTTCTCTGTAGTGACTTTTTTCAATCCCGGAATATGTCAATCACTTTTTCTATATAGTCGTCTGTAAGTGTGGATACATATATATACACGTATGGTGGTGTACGTCAGGCTCTCTGCTCACTTGAGCTTATTCAGAATTACTTTTCAGTTATGGAACTGTGTTTTTCTCTCATAACATTTCAGCATAAACATTAACATCAGCATCAGCATAAGCTAAATTTTAGCATCAACGAACACGATGAATACCATTTCTTTTCTTTTCCTTTTCTTAAAAAAAGAATATGATTCGTATCTAACGTTGCCATGTCTAACTTTGGCTCTATTTGGATCCTACAACTAATAGCTAGTTGGTAAATAATTAGCTCATTTGGATCCAAATGAGTCTAGCTAATTGTTAGCTACTCACGAGTAAAACCAGCTAATAGTTAGTTAGCTAATATTAGCTATATAAGTTATTAGCTAATTAAATATTAATCGTTAATAGATCCAAATAGGGCCTTAGTGATGCCATGATTCTATTAGATAACTTTCTGATTACCAAACTACAACCAAGACGAACGGTATACTTTGTCCCACATGGTCTACTCAATTAACTAAAACTAACTTTGATATTCCACCCATTTGAACAAGGATTGATATATAGCAGATTTTGCGCTTGCTAGTACCGTGGAGAACTTGTGCCATGGTTGGATCAGCTAAATCTTTTAAAATAATAAGCTCCAATAGAGAGATTTTTATAAGCCGAGTGGTTAGATAATTGGTGGCTTCATTCATCTAGAGTTACTTGGATGACCACTTTTTGCTGAGACCAATGTTTCTTGTAGCCAGGGTTGGGCGTGCTCTTACGTGTCAAGGTCCGCCACTGTCTTTTGGTTAACTGAATCCCATTGATTACGCGATACGCTCATACGCATAATAGCCAAGAGGAGATTGTATGCTAACTATAAGTCCTTTCAAAATAAGTTAGTAGGAAAATTGTTGAATGCTAAACATGAAGTTCTTTTTTGCGACGAGCGACTACACGTGTTGCTAAGGGCCTATTTGGACTGGCACCGGCCAAACCTTCCTGCAGGCAAAGTATTCTTAGACATTGAGTCAGATCCATTGACCAGAGAAAGTTGTCTGGTTCAGGTAAACCAAACAACCGCTAAGACTTTGGGCTAACATCTTGCCACTCGGCAAGATATGCTTGCAACATCACGTGCTGGCCTAATCCCTCCGGTTTGCAAATGGAGTGTGGAGTATTTGATGCTTTGAACAACAACACGATATACAAACAATAGTTTTGACAACTTCAAATTTTATGTAGACCAAACCCTTTCAATGCTATATGGGCCACCATTCAACAAAAAGAATAACGAAAACGCTTAGAAGTAGACGTCCGTCCTGTCGGACACGACATCCCACTCCGCTTCGCCCGCCTCTCTCGCCTGCCTCCCTCATGAAAAAAACAAAATTCCCAACTCCGCCTCGCGCCGTCTCAGCCTCATCACGCCGTTCGCCCGTTCGCTCGTCCACTCCGCCTGCACTCCGCCGTGCCACCGCCACCATCCCCCGCGACGCCTCTATCTCACGCCGTGGCCCACTCCGGCGCGTCGCCGCCGCCCCCCGGCCCCGTACCCCTCGGCGCTTCCATCTCCCGTAGAGAGGAGGAATCCTTCGCCAAGGTACGCTACCAGACGCCCCACCGACTGTTGCTGCTGCTGGACCCAGTCGCCGGGGCCTCGCCCTCCGCCTTCATGCTCTATGCGCGTGCTCTGCGACTACAGCGGCGCCTCCATCCCTGCCGCTCCATGTCATGCTTCGTCCTCCGCTGTCCCAGGCTAGGCACCGGGTGTCGGTTCAAAAAGTGACCAACACATAAATATTTGTAGTTTTGCCATACGTTGTGATCAGATATGGCCTAGCACTCAATGACACAAGGTTTATACTGGTTCAGGCAACGTGCCCTACGTCCAGTTTGAGTCGGTCGGTGACTTTATTCCTGAGCCTAGGTGCTCGAAGTTTGTTGTGGGGTTACAAACGAGTGGGAGTAAGATGGGGGTGTTAGAGATCCAGTCGGACTCCGGACCGAAAGGGCCGAGAGTGACGGAAGCTCCGACGTACGCTAAGTGTTCGAACGTATGCTCTGTTTGGCTTTGGAGTGTCCAAAGCTAGCAGAGAGTATCATAATGATCCGTCTGTTGTTCGTTGTTGGTTGTTCGAATCGTCCGAATCGATCGTCCTCATTTTGGAGAGAGCGCATCTCCTTTTATAGATGAAGGGGATGGCTTTACAAGAGAGAGTGTGTGTGAGAGAAAGAGAGTGTGTGTGCTACCTAGTCTTGTTGCCCACGCTGTCCGGTACAAGACGGTTTTGTCGGCGCCCACAACACTGTTGTCGCTCAAATGCATGTGGTAGGCTCCATCGTCTTCTTCTAGTATGGCAAACGTCGGCGCCTATCATACTGTAGGATAAATGTCAGTGCCCACAACACTGTTCATGTTATGACATGTCTGGAAGGTTGCGGTGCATCCTTCTGACACGGCCTGACGGTACTGTCCTGTAGGTATGCAGGGTATGGTCCTCGGTATCGCGGTTGACTTGAGAGCTCTGCCTTACTTGCTCCGCCTGATTCTTTGGGTTCTCACCGAGCGGGCGTCCCCGTTCGGTTGTTTCCCAGTCGGCTCCGACCGTGCTGGTCGAAGAAGAGCTATAAGCAGAGGTTCGGTGTACTCCCGATCAAAGAAGCGGGTCGGAGTCGGAAGCGAGCGTCGTCCTTACTTGGCCAGGCCTTCCGGTCGGAGAGGCGGGCCAGAGTCGGATGCGAGCGTCGTTTCTCCTTGACCAGGCCTTCTAGTCGGAGAGGCGGGCCAGAGTCGGAAGCGAGCGTCGTTCCTCCTTGGCTAGGCCTTTCGGTCGGAGAGGCGGGCCGGAGTCGGAAGTGAGCGTCGTTCCTCCTTAGCCAGGCCTTTCGGTCGGAGACTGGATCACCCTTTTGGCCTATCGTTAGATTTTTGGGCTGGCCCAGGAGTTACGCGTCGTTCGCAACATCGTCTACTGAGCCGAGCTTTGCTGGGAAGCAGGTCTATGAGGGACCCTGGGTTTATGAACCTGACACTAGGAGAGAGGGTTGTCGCTAGGCGGACCCAGCGTAGGCACAGGCGTAGTTGCCCAATGCGAGGCCCCGCCACCATCCTTGGCCGTCGATGGCTAAAATTAGCCGTTCCTCGCTTTGTTCCGCGTCGCACGAAAGTAGGGTGAAAAACGCATGCTGCAAGCGTACTCCCTCTGTCCTGTAATACAGTGCATTCTAGCATTCAAATTTTATCCTCAAATATAATGCATTCTATAGGACAAAAACCATTTTTACGTTAAATACTTTTCATTTATCAACCAATCACCATTAATCACATTGATGATAATGTCTGGTTAGGAAATAATATGAGAATACATGTGTGTTTTATGTTGTCTCTTAATTTGTTTTAAAATTTCTAGGATGCACTATATTAGAGGACAGAGCGAGTACACATTCAAGTGTTTCAGATGTTTCAAAGGTATGCTGCAAGTGTTTCAGATGAATGTTACAAAAGTAGATCGGGATGTTGCATATGTTGCAATGGTTGTACACATATGTTACAAACTCGTTCTCAATGTTTTATCTTTTTTTCAACGTATGTTGCAAGTGTGTTTATTTGTATGTTGCATATGTTTTCAAACATATGTTGCAAGCATTTTATTTAGATGTTGCGTATGTTTTGTAATTGTTTCAAGTGTTTTTCAGGTGTTTTTGCAAGTGTTTCAGACGCATGTTTTAAATGTTTCAAATGTTGCAATAATTACATTTGGATGTTTCAAAACCAGGTTGGGTGTTGCATCTCCCTCCTCATTGTCGGGGACCAATACTAGGGTATCCGAAGAGGAGGAGCTAATAACCATCAACGTTGATTCATCTGAGTGGTCAATAGCGCGACTATAGCTCTTACCAACCACCGAGGCCGCGGGCTCCACCTCGTCCAACCACCGAGGCTGCGGGCTCTGCCTCGTTCGACCACCGAGGTCGTGGGCTCCGCCTCATCCAACCCCCGAGGGTTGGGCCACCTCGGCTGACCCCCGAGGGGTGGCTTCGCCTCGTCCGACCCCCGAGGGTTGGCTCTGCCTCAGCTGACCCTCAGGAAGGGCCCTGCTAGGTCCGACGTCTGAAGGTGGCTCTGCCTCACCCAATACCGAGGCCACGAGCTTCGCCTCGGCCGATCCCTGAGGGTTAGCTCCGCCTCGCCCGATACCGAGGCCACGGGCTCCGTCTCGACCGATCCCTGAGGGTTAATTCCACCTCGCCCAACGTCTAAGGGCTGGCTCCGCCTTGCCAGATACCGAGGCCATGGGCTCTGCCTCGGCCGATCCTTGAGGGTTACCTCCGCTGTAAGGTCGAGATGGCGACTAGAGGGAGGATGAATAGTCATTTCTAAAATTAATCGCGTCGGCTAACCATAACAAATATAGAATTAAAATAATTCGGTCTAGCCAAGACTACACCCCTCTATCAAAGTTCACAAGCACCTTATAAAGATCCTAGTTAGGCAACAAAGGTGCCGGGCTAGCTAGAGCTCACCTATCCAATTCTAGGAGCAAGGTCACATAAACCTATGCCACTAGTATTTCAAGCAACGAGGGAGCTCCTACACATGCTAGTAACCAAAAGCACAAAGCCAACTAAGCTCACTAGCAATGCTCAATAACAAGGCAACCAATGCCAAATTAGAGAGCGCAAATACTTAGCTACACAAACTAAGCATTGTGACTAATAAGGTTACACAAATCAAATTAGCCATGCAAGGGAGCTACTTCTATGCTACACAAGTAAGAAGGTAACTAGTGAGCTACATAAGCTAACTAAATACAAGAGCAACTACACAAGCACAATGTATATAAAAGTAATTACAAGCTTATATAACGAGGATACAAACCAACGGGAAGAACAAGGTTGACACGGTGATTTTTCTCCCGAGGTTCACATGCTCGCCAACACGCTAGTTCCCGTTGTGTCGACCGCTCACTTGGTGGTTCGACAGTTAATTGGCATCACCCACCAAGCCCGCACGTCGGGCACCGCAAGAACCTACCCCAAAAGTGAGGGTAGCTCAATGACACGCTTTACTAGAGTTGCTCTTCGTGGCTCCCGTGGGACGAGCACAATGCCCCTCACAAAGCTCTTCTCCGGAGCACCGCACAAGTTTCTTACGGGCTTCGACGGAGACCACCACCAAGCCATCTAGGAGGTGGCAACCTCCAAGAGTAACAAGCACCACCGGCTTGCAACTCGATCACCTAGTGCCACTCGATGCAACCTCACGATGTAATCGTACTAGAATTGCTCTCTCATACAATCGGATGATCACTATCAAGCATATGTGAGATGGAGGGCTCCCAAGCACTCTCAAGCATGGACACAAAGTCCCCCAAGGTGCTCAGCACTAGCCATGGCCGAGACCCCCCTTCTATTTATAGCCCCACGGGCTAAACTAGCCGTTACCTCTTCACTGGGCGTTTTTTTTGGGTTGACCGGACGCGCCGATCATATCGATCGGACACAGGACCTCAGCGTCCGATCAACGGATGCTCGCCACGTGTTGCCTCCGTTCAACCTCAGTCGCTTGATCTCAACGATCAAGTGATGACCGGACATAGCTGCTCAAAGTGACCGGATGTAGGACCCCAGCGTCCGGTCATTTCCAGTAAGATTCCAGTCGCGACCAGACGCGTTTGGTTGGTCATGATTGGATGCAGCATCAGCGTCCGGTCCTTCTCCAACTTTTCTGTGTCACCTACGTCACTGCACGTCAGCCTGACCGAACACACCCAGCCAGCGTCCGGTCAAAGACCGATGCCTGCGCGCTCTCTGCTGCCACTGACCGAACGCAGGACCCCAGCATCCGGTCACCACGTGACCAGCGTCCGGTCCACTCCGTGAGACCCTATCTTTTCTATATAGGGCGCTGGTGGCACTGTCGGATTGTCCGCACTCCGTGCGGTGGAGTTCCGAACCCTTGCCTCTGTTCCTTCACCGAGTTGATCCACATCAACTCCAACTTCTTCTCCTTTACAAATGTGCCAACACCACCAAGTGTACACCACCATGTGTATGTGTGTTAGCATTTTTACAATCATTTCCAAAGGATTAGCCACTCAACTTGCCACACCACTCAATCCAAGCGACGATGCAAAGTTAGATCACTCGAGTGGCACTAGATGACCGATATGCAAACAAGTTTGCCCCTCTTGATAGTACGACCATCTATCCTAAACCCGGTCATCAACTTCTCTACACATCTATGACCAGTGAAATAAAATGCCCTAGGTTATACCTTTGCCTTGCGCATTCCATTCCATCTCCTCCGATATTGATGCAACACATGCACCAACATGATCAACAATGATATGATCCACTTCATATCATCACGTGATCATATTAGTTCATCGATCTTGACTTCACTTGCTTTTCACTGTTGCTTTCATCCATCGGCGCCAAGTCTTGCTTAAGCTTCACCGCCACGCGGTCCATCGCTCCAAAGCCTCCAACTTGCCCTTCACGCTTGCAACCGGTCCATCAAGTCAAGTTATATCTTGATCTTCTCCACCTTGATCACATGACTCAATGTCATATCTCATTTGCAATGAGCTCCTTCATCATCACATGTGTGAGCTTTGCAACATCTCCAAGCCATTTTCACCTTCATGGCATATGTTGCTCACACACATGTACATATGGACTAATCACCTGTGTATCTCACATAAACACAATTAGTCCACCTAGGTTATCACTCAATTATCAAAACCACACAAGGACCTTTCATCTGCCTCACCCAATCCCTCGGGCATGGATCCTAACAGAAGCTCACATCGTCGCCAACCACTATGGGCCAGAAGGTACAACCTAAGGTCAAACTTCTGGCATCGTGTAGGGAGTGGTCACGTCTCAGCATGACCCGTCCCCATGACATGTCATTCCAGGGAACTCACATCGTCCACAGTGACAGACGCGTGGTCACTATGCGGCCTACTCCCTGCACGGCCGCTGATCAGCACGCTGGTTCGTCGCGTCGTCCGCCGGGACAGAGTGGGACGTTACGACCCGCTGACAACGGCAGGGCATGGCATCATCAAGTGGACAGGCGGCCGGCGTGGGGCTGTCCCTGTCACCACCTGCCATGTCAGCGAAACCCGCGCAAAGGAGAAGGAAGGCCCGGCGACCCTGAAGGACTCTCTCTCTCTCTCGTTCTCCTCTTTTCTTCTGCTGTAACTCGTGCTTTCTCTTGGCCTATAAAAAGAAAAGCGGGGCACCCCACTAAGGGGCATCGAACAAACAACCCATCGCACGACGGACACTCGATCCGAACACATCCGAACCGATCGGAACTCATCACAACACACCACCAGAGACTTGAGACATGTCCCTCTCTCGACTGTTTATAACCCCTACTACTAACTTTCAGTGCTAGTAATACGAGCAGCAACCATGAACTGGACGTAGGGATATTCTGTCCAAACCAATATAAACCTTGTGTCTTCTTAGCACATCATCCGGGCCAGACGCGCAATAATACAAATTTACTCGTTAGTGTTTACTCGAAACACCGACACTCGTCTTCTGCTGTCTCGCTTCGGTGTTAGGCGTAGGAAGCGAGGGCAGGCGGGAGACGGTCCTCACGTGCATGCGCAGGCGTGCGGTAGCATGCATCATGTGTAGCAGCAGCAAGTGGGCACGCAACAGTAGTAGCGTGGGCTGACATGCACAACATCAGCGAGGCGTGGGAGGGCAGGCAGGCGAGGCAAGGCAATGCGTGGGTGAGCATGTGCAGTGTGCATGGGTGTCTGGACGTCCGAGCATTGGTCACGCATAAAGTCGTCCTGTTCGTTTGAGCTTATCAATCTAACTTATTAGCCATGATACAATATTTTTCTATCGTAACAAAAACAACATCAGCCGCAAACAGTTCGAGTATAATCATATCGGGAAACTATGCTAATTAATTGGCACGCGAATTGCCATCTGGTTTGTTCCTTTCCTCTCTTTGATTCGATTCGACGCGCCTGCCTCGAGACTCGTGTGTGTTCCTCGATTCCTCCAAAACAAAGCCCTTGTTTAGGTGGCCAAAGTTGGCGTAGACGGAATCACTGCGAGGCACTGTAGCGAACTGTAGCATTTCGTTTGTATTTGGTAATAATTGTCCAATCGTTGATTAATTAGGCTCAAAACGTTCGTCTCGCAAAGTACAACCAAACTGTACAATTAGTTTTTGATTTCGTCAACATTTAGTACTCCATGCATGTACCGTAAGTTTGATGTGACGGGGAATCTTCTTTTTGCATAGTGCCAAAGTTTGGATTTTGGGTAACTAAACACACCAAAAAGCATAGCGTCACGCACAGCACGTGACCGACACCGCCGTAAGTACACAATGATTCCTTCCGTTCCACCCGCTCAAGTCAAAAGGCCCACATGTATCAGTCAGTCAGCGGGCTATACGTGCCCTTAGGACATGTACAACCCATAGACGACTTGTTGTCTGTATGATGATGTCGTACTATATACAGACAGCTAAACAGATAGCGTGTACAGTGAGTTATCTGTTTAGCTGTCTGTTAATTATTTAATATCTGCATGTAGGCATAATCAAGCCTAAATATGATTCATGTATATTATTGTGTTGTTTGTTGATAAAAAAAGATTAAGCATAAATAAGACAACTATTGCTACAAAAGATCAAGCATAAACAAATTAGAAATATATTAAAAATAGATGAAAAGTAAAGAAAAAACAATGACAAAAAAAAAACAAAAGTATATCAAAATACCATATTGCTCTATATCTTCCTATCATCTACCTCTGCTCACTCGTGACCCTGTGGTTCTTATCTCCGTTTTTTCTCTTCCTATCTCTTCTGTATTCTCTCTAGCGTTTCCTCCTTCATGGTGAGATAAAATTCCAGTGCTCGACCTTGCTTGGGCAATGAGCAGTGCAGCGAGCTCCCCGCACCGGCCTTGAAGCCGGCGATTCCTCGCTCCTCGGCCTGCGTACAAGTACCGCCGATGAGCTCGCGGCCACTCACCGCCTCCGAATAGTCACTTCGCCATGAACAGCAGTGCGACCAGAAGCTGCAGGTGGCGTCGCTCATCAGAAAGAGCTACACCATCACGCGCCTGGACCTTGCCTCCCTCGACAACGTGTGGCAGTTCGTGGACAGCTTCCGCCGCGCAGGGATGCCGCTCGACTCGCTCATCTGCAACCCACCATCTACTGCACTCAATCCTGAGAATTCAGCGTTCGGAGTCGACGAATCATACAACGCGCAGCGAAGGCGTCGGTTTGGCGTGGGAGCACGAGCCGATGCTGTCGTTTCACCAAACGAGGGCTTGCATCTCTCTCTTCTTTGAATGCAGTTCACGAGGGAGTATTTTGCAAAAATTACATCATGTAGACGGCACTTGGAAGCCCGTTGTACGTGCCCTTAAATCTAACTTGATCCGTTTCTTTTTTTATCCGGAACGGTGTTTTTCTCTCACAGATTCGCGTGCCCTTAAATCCGACTTGATCCGTTTTTTTTAATCTAAAATAGTATTTTTCTCTCGTAAATTTATCCAGATTCATCCGGATTCTCCGAAGGAACGGGACCAATGTTCCAACGTCTGCCTGTATGGCCCCTACCCTACCTCCTGTACGAGAGAGAATGGATTCCTTTCGGGTTGGGCCTAATGCTCCACGTTGTCTTGTCGTACAACCAGCTCCAGCTAGCGCCCGTCTCCTCGCCGCCGTCCCCGCAAAATCCTCCGACCTCGCTCGCGCCACCGCAAAATCAAACCGGAAAAAATGCCGTCCCCGTCTCTCCTCCTCCGCGCCCCTCCTCTCTCCCCCTCCCTCACCACCTCGTCCCCAGCCGTCCGCCTCCACCCTCTGCGCCTGCCCCCCGCCGCGTCCCGCCACGCGCCTCGCGCCAGAGGCCGCGCCGGGGACACGCGCGTGGTGGACGACGGCGACCTCATCCCGATCGCGCGCTGCTACGAGGGCCGCCTCGCTCGGCTCGAGCTCGCTGGCGCCGCGCGCCGGGAACAGGCCGTCGCGGCGGCTGCCGCGGCCGACGGAGGAGCCAGGGCGGAGGCGCACCTCGCCGCCGGCTCTGACGCCATGGTCGTCGAGGCGTTCCTCCCCGGGCCCCATGGCGGCGGGACGACCGCCTCTTCCACGCGAGTGGTGAGTCAGTATCAGTAGTGCGGCTTTTTCACACACCATTTCTGAGGCGCTCGCGCTACAATAAGCACTCATTCAGTAGCTCTTTCATAGCTCTCCAGTGTTAGCACTGGCAATTGGCATGCCATCTATCTTGTTATGCCAAATATCAACTGCACTAAACACTCGTTCCTATCTGCAACGCACAACTGGGTAAATTACACCTTTACTTTAGATGTGCTGCATTGTGGGCAACATGATTCTTATGCAACAATGTAGATAGGTCAAACAATTAGGCAAAGCGAAATTTACCATGCACATTCCTTTTCCTGATAAAGGTGCTTTTGGTTTAACCATGGAGGAATGAGCTTATCCACCTGTTTTGGTATGGCACCCTAGGATAGGACGGACCGACTGGTTTACCTGTGTACGTGAATAATTATAGCAGCCTTGGAATCTTGGATTTCTGTTGGGTTTCCCATGTTTTTCTGGATCATGAGTAAACTGTGGCAATTTTTGTAGATTTTGCAAGCGAAGGAAGTTAAAGATAAGGCCAGTAAGATAGAGAAGCAATTCGGATCTGATTTTTTCTTTGCAAATGAGACTGATTCAGAA
Source organism: Miscanthus floridulus (assembly GCF_019320115.1). Classification (NCBI taxonomy): domain Eukaryota; kingdom Viridiplantae; phylum Streptophyta; class Magnoliopsida; order Poales; family Poaceae; genus Miscanthus; species Miscanthus floridulus. Next base: position 6,584,997 of record NC_089586.1, read on the forward strand.
AGTATGTTGGCCATGGCCTTTAAGCAAGTTGTAATTCAGCGGCTCTCAAACTTTCGGCTCGAGGTCTTCTCCCCAGGTTCAGAGAGAGACTTCCAAGATTTTGGCAAACCCCGAAAGGTGCAAACTCACAAGGTTTACAAATTCTTTATTTTTCTACTTTGTTTACTTCTTGCTAATATGTTAATGCACACCAGGGGTCTTTGGATTGTAGTATCAGCTCATCAGATGGAAAGCTTCTGTCTTCTCTCGCTGAAGCCATTTTCTCCTGTGTCATTGAGGATGCCAGAAAAAATCACCTTGGGGGCGTAGGCAGTTTGTTTCAGAAGCAACAGCTCAACTGCTCAATGGATTCCTCGGTTTGTATACACAGAATTTCTGAGGCAGAAGTAGTGAAAAATGCTAAGAGGTGTCTGGAGACCATTAGTCTAATGAAGTCTTCTCACGAAACAAAGAATGGATGGTGGCCACCTCCACATTATGAAAGTTTGGTGAAGATTGGGGGTCCTGAGTTAGTGCTTTGGGCCAATGAGTACATTCCTACCTATAAGCTGCAAATTAATGCCAGCACATTGGAGAGTTCTAACCATGAAGGTCTTTACGAGTTAGAAAGTAATAGGTGGGAAGTTCTCTTATCCCACTCCCAACTGGTACACTGTTATTCTCTCCCTATCTTCTGTTAAACATATTTGTTTTCTTGAATATGGTCTTCTTAACTTGTTTCTGTGCATTTCTGCCACTTGTAGGTGCAAGTAGGGAACATTCTAGACATGTACTTTGAAGATCAATTCACATTACCAGGCAAAACATTCCATCCTCATTGGAATTCAGATCCGTCAAAGATAAAAAAGAACAATGTATGCTGATACTTTCCTGGTCAAAATTTACTCACTTTAAATATTTATTACCAAACTCTTCATGATTTTTGTTTTTTTACAGGGCTATTTGAACAACATTTTCACTTTCTTGGCTGGGAGCTGTATTTTTCTTTTTGTCACCGTCTTTGCTCAGTTATGCTGGCCTCAATCTTTTAGAGACAAAATGTTATTCAAGGAAAGTTCAAATGCCTCATCATCTCAGAACTATTGTTCTGATATCAAGTCTCTTGATGACAGTGAGGTACTTAGTTATCTAGTTCTTGTGAATTTGTTGCTTGTCCATGGTAGATTGATGCTCATTTTAGTGTTGGATTGCTTTTCGTGATATGCTATAAACATTTCAGATAACATCGACACTACAACAATATTTCAACTAATTACCTGAAGGAAAGTTCATCATGCCATTTTAGATAGTTTAATTTTGCTTAATTGCTTATACATACTTGTGGCAATGACCAAAGAAACACCAATTGCACCTAACTTCTGTTAGAGCTTGGGAATATTCTGTCGGGCTGCATCTCATCTGTTTCTGGCCCCTTGAAAATTACTACAGGATGTGACCCTTCATTTATAAAGATTAAACAAGTTAGAGTTCAAGGCGAGCTTGTTATATGTGTCTAAGGAAGACTGGAATACTGAATTAATATGCCTGCCTGCATAACTGGATCATAGAATAACTACTCTATCCATTATTTATGTGTGCTGCATAATTTGTCTGATTTACTCTTCTTCAGATACAAGCTTATTGCACGTCTCTTGTTAAGAAAATTAAAGACTCATATGACTGCCCTGGTGATGTAATGATTGATGCACACATTGGAGCTTGGGTTGGAGAACTGCCTAACTGCTTCAAGGCAATCAATAGCGAGGCTGCTGCTGCTTCCGGCTATTTTCAGCATCCTGACACTCTTAGCCAAGAAAATCAATCCCAGTCGGTGCCAATTAATATTAAGATATCCCAGTTGGAACAAAATGATAGAACCCAGGAAACTCTGCAGAATATTGCTAGTTTTCAGGTACCTCGTGTGACTTAGGAGTTCTCTTTGTAGTAGATGTCTTTTTTTGTATTGATTATGCATCTAATGAGTCTAATGTCTATGATCACCTCTGTTTCTAGCAAATGTCTATCATATAACATTTGCTCATATATCACGATATACCTGCTACATTAGAACCCACCTTTTAGTTGCCATCTAGTAAAGTATTGCGGTGTTTGCTAAGTATTCCTCTAAGCTGGGTTGCTTGAGGCATCCAGTGCTAGTGCTGCATTGCGTTTGAATTTTATGATAGAAAAAAACCCCTCTGCATTAGAATTTTTGTAAGCAACTACTGGTTTATTTCATTCTCTTGAGGTCATCAGCTCACATTTATAGACCCCAACACTTGATTCACGTATTTTTAGGTGGTCATATCAGAAGAAGGTAAAGTAGTGGGATTTCAGCCAACTAACCGCCCAGCTGTGAACCATTGGGCAACAAACCCACTAGCAACACTTCTGTATCAGGGGCGGTCACTTTCTCCAGGTACAATAAGAGCAATGGGCTTTTTTTTAATATTTATGGACACTGAATATCAAATTTATCTTTTAAAATGAACTTTGTCAGGTATTCTAGAACCAAGGCTTAAAATTTCTCGTCCAGCTAAGGCTGCCCTGATCGAATTATTGATGTCAGTAAATCAAGATTCCTTTTTTGTTTTGGCAAGGCCTGTTCAAGACCCATGGTAGCAGAGGTGCTATATCACATTTTATTTGTCCTCTTGCTTTATATCAAGCTGTTTCCTTTCCTAAATATGATTTCTATGATGCTCTAGCATCTTGAAACTTACAGTGAAATTTCTGTATTGAGAGTGCAATGATAGACCTGTCATTCAGAAAAGTGAATCCTTTTACTGCTCTTCCTCACGCAAAGATTAACTAATTTGAGGTCAAGGTCTATCTTAAGTAACACTGAATTAGTATGCATATGGAATCTTAACACTTGTGTGAACACTGTGTATCTGTTTTGTCTAATATTTTTGAAATGGATTTTGTAAGACAAGGCTTAAAGTTTCTTGTCCAGCTAAGGTTGTTCTGCTTGAACTGTTGATGTCTCCAAATCCAGATTATTTTTTAGCTTTGGTGAGACCAATTCAAGCCTCACGCTAGCAGAGGTTCTTTATCGTATTTTGTTTCTCCTTCATTTGCTATCTGTCAAGCTATTCATTTCCTACTTTTTCCCACTATTTTCAGTATTATTGCTACATATACAAAAGACTGATGTCACCCAATTTTAGTTTGTCTTATCCTGTTGCCTCCTATACTTTGCAGATGCATGAACTTTTGGAATAGAACCCTAAGATGAACTTATTACTGATTCAAGGAATGGTATGAATTTATATGATTAGGGGGTTAACACCAATTTATAAACAAATAGACTTCCCAAAAAGCTGCTTTTGGGCTTGTGCCCTCCTTGGATGCACATGAAACAAGTGCACGGTTGACAACTTGAGCAGCTTTAACTGGCATTTGGTACTGAAAACTATTACTTATGTGCTGTCGCTGCACAAGGAGTCATGGACCCTTCAATCATGGAGTCCCTGTTGGTGATTCAAGAATGGGGTTCAGCACTTCAGCTTTAACAGGCATATGGAGATGCATATGGTTCATGGGATTAATGGCTTTTGTGCATACGGAAGTCTCAGTAGTGTGCAATATTCAGCTCCTTGAGCTCCAATTACATAGGTATTACACCTCAAAATTAATTCATGTCACATAGTTATTCAGCATCACTTGTTCATTTTTATATTTCATATGACATAATTGGCCTCTGTTGCAGATATCTAGCAACATCATTATCTGACCACATGGCAAAGATTTGGAATGTCGATCAACGGCTTCAAGTTGGAAATAATTTTAGTTGGTAATTTTCTCAGCTTTTTCTCTCTAAGCATTCAATAAAATGGTTGTGAAAATCTGCAGGTGAGATCCTGAAATAAGCGAGCACCCAAATTGTCAGGTCATCATTATTGGGATCTGGGACCGTGTTTCTCACTTCTCAGTAGACTGCTCATTTGATAAGTGGTAAGCAGTAACTGTACAGATGATGCTTTTGTTTGTAATTCACAAGTTACTGAGCAAATTGTTTTTGGCCTGCAGCTTCCTCTGATTGTACTGCAAGATTGTGAACAATCCAAAGATGTGAAAAGAAATAAATAGTGATAGCAGAGCCTGAACAGTATTTAGGGAAATGAATACAGTTATTAAGAGGAAATCATGGTCATAGTAGAGTAGGGAAACAACAGCTATGTAGCAGTTCCAAAGATGTGAAAACAGCAATCAAAAGGGAAAAAAAAGATGGGAAAACAAGATGTGATCACCCATGGTGCACTACAACTTTGATCTGGCTGGACTCAGGGCGATTCTCGTTCTCCTCCTTGAGCTGCTGCAGTGCGCGTTGCAGTGATGGGTTATTTTCCCAACCACTGAGCTTCACCTCTTTAAGGCTCTTCAAGTTGTCAATACCGACAATTCTCCTCTCCTTGTCAGAGAACTCCAATAGAAGCGTCTCCAGCTTTGTCATTGATCCTTGCTCAAATTCGACTACTTCGGGCTGTTCTCCAGCGAGGTACAGATCCAGGATCCTCAGCGCTGGAAAACTGTGTGTGGTGCGTGCAACCAGCTCTCGGTCTTTGCAGCTCCGCATCCCCAGGCGGATGCTCCGCAGGCTGGGCAACTTACACAAGGAATCAAGTAGCTGGTCAGCAGCAAGCATGGCCCATTCCACCGAAAATTCTGCAAGGTGCTTGAGTGATGAGATCCAATCAGGAAATTGACTAATGGGCCCCATCATAGTAAGATGCTGGAGGAGTGGTGGCGGTGAGGAGACGTGAAGGAGAGAGTCCAGTGTCCTGCCAGAATACAGGTGGAGCGATCGGAGGGCGCATGTCTTGCTTAGGGAGGAGCAAAGCACACTCGAAAACTCCTCTTCGGGGTCCTCAACCACAGTAATATATAGCACCTGCAAGTGTTGTAGCTCACCTATCTCTCGGGCAACCTGAACGTCACCTTTGAGTTGGGCCCAGTCCACCTCGCGCAGCGCCTTCATGTTCCCTAGCCCCCGTGGCAGAGTCCACCAAGGCACCCTCAGGCGCTCAAGTCTATGCAGCTTCGTCACGGTTGGCGGCATGTACATCCTACTTCCAACATCCAGACTCTCCAAATACTCCAGATCACCGATTTCGCTAGGCATCTCACTGATTCGTGTACCTGTCAATCTCAAGAACCTGAGAAGATACAGCCGACAGACATATCTCATATGCTTGTCTTGCAGAGCCTTGCAGTCTTCCAGGTCAAGTACCCTCAGCAACTTGAACTCGCCTATTCGATTTAAAAGCTTCTCAAGGCCTTCTGACTGAAATATAGTCAGCGATCGAACTTGTTGTAGGTTCATCGCCTCAATGCCATGTCTTGCATGATGCCGCTGCTCCACTCCCTTGTTCTGACTCATGCGCTCGTTGTCGTCATTGGCATGGATTGAGAGGCGGCGAACCTTGCCGTATGGCGATCCTCCTCCATATTGCCGTCCTACCAAGCTAACAAAGTTGGCATCTTGGGATTTGGACACCATGACCTCAAGCATCGTATCGTGCACCTGGCATGCTTCGCCCATTTCTGCATGGGAGTAGGTTTTTTTGGTTACCTGTAGCTTGTTTGGTTGAATCATGTTCCTGCTTATCAGCTCATTGAAGTATTCTTCTGCAACATCAAACAAAGTCAAACCCCGCTTCTTAGCAACCAAACCTTCGGCAATCCATCTGTACAACAACCTATCCTTGGCAATCACATAATCCTCAGGGAAAATGCTCAGATACATCATGCAAGCCTTTAGATGATGAGGCAGGTAGTCATAGCTGAGTGTAATCACTTGCCTCATCCCCTCCAGGGTGGGGTGGCTCTCCATCTGAGAACCAATTGAGTTGGACACTTTTATCCACATTTCTACACTCTCAGCCGAATTGTGGCTTGCTAGAAGACTGGCTATACTAACAATAGCCAATGGCAACCCACCACATTTCTTCAAAATATTGTCCATGGTATCTTTCAATCCGTTGGGGCAAGTACCACCCATGGAGCCAAATACTCTCTTGACGAATAGCTTCTTGCTGTCATGTAAGTTCAGTGGCTTTATATGATGGACAAGATCCTCTGAAACGCTACTTGCTTTGGCCACTGTCTCTATCCGAGTCGTCACAATGATTCTGCTGCTGCATTTGTTCTCTGGCAATCTGACGCGGATAGCTTCCCATGCTGGTACGCTCCATACATCATCGATCACAATGAGATACCTGTTTTTGTTGGACATATTACATATGCTTGGAGTCAGAGAATATGTTGATAGGCAGAGTTCAAAATTTGGTCTGAGGAAGGTACGGTAGTCTATAGTTGTGTACCTCTTGTCCTTGAGGAGCTCCTTGAGCTTGCTCGACAGTTCTTCCACGTCCATTTGGTTGATTTTAAGTTGGTTGCCATGGGTTTGCTCACCATCTTCTTTCAGGTTCACAATCTGCTTGAGCAGTCGGGCCATCAGTCCCTTCATATCCTTCCCGCCATCGAACGCCTGTGACACGGACACCAGCGCCTGGCGCTGGAAGTCGGCCTCCAGCTGCCGGCACAGCTCCACCGCCAGAGTTGTCTTCCCCAGCCCTCCGGACCCCACGATGGAGAACACCTTGAGGCTTCTGTCATCATCGTCGGCTTTGATCCTCTCCGCCAGGGTGTCGACCTGTTCCCTGATGCCGACGAACTGATCATCAGGGTCATCGGCACGGCGGAGGGCATTCGCGGACACAGACGCCGCCGAGACCGGAGTGAACCACGGAGACCTGGGTAGCGCCGCCCGGTCGATGCCGTAGCGAACGCGGCGCTCGCTGACGGTGGTGGTACGTGCCAGAAGGGCCTTGACGTCGGCGGCGAGGGTGCGTCGCAGCAGCAGCTTCTCCAGCTGGTACTTGGGCCATTTCACGATAATGTGAGGCAGCTGGAGGGGCGCCATCGGGCGCCTGACGCGGAGCCAGTAAGTGTCGGCGCAGTCCTCGGCGTCGTAGGCGAGCTCACGCACCTGCTTCTCCCACTCCCTGACCAGGTGGTCGACGGTGCTCTGGTCCGCCTCGGAGATCATTCGGAGGAAGGCGTTCATGGTGGACAGCTCGTCCATTAGGAGAACCACCTTGTCGCCGACGCCGCGGATCTCCTGGACCTCGTCGACCAGCAGCTGCCCCAGGTTGCTCACGATGGACTGCGCTGCGCTCTCCATTATTCTCACAGTTGTTTCAGCACGCAACGTGGATATTGGAAGGAATACGCCTTCAAAGATGGATAGATGGAGTTTGCTCCTTTGTGTGAGATACTAATAAGAGGATGCAACTTATAAACCAACTTGCTGTATTATAACTCATATCTCTTGATTAGTACCCTCTACCTGCTATAGAATGGTATTTTTTTGGTATCAATACACTCACTCACAAGTCACAAGGCTATATTCGGAATTGTACATGCTTGCTGACCATCTTTCGACTTTGAGATCCGAAGCTTCCTGCCGAGGTCTTGGAGTTCCCATCGATCACGATCCCATGGACATGACTTGAGTACTACTCTTAGTTTTCTTTTATCACCGTTTCTTGAGTAACGTGTACTACTCTTGTTTCCTTTTTCTCAGTTTTGACCTTTCTGTTTGGTGCATGGCCATGACTTGTTCTCCTCCTTGTGGGTCAGGCCTAAGTGGAGTGACCACTCAGCACACGGTCACAGACGAAATGCTACCGGCTGGTTCGTCATCGATCTGTCACGGACGACGTCACTGTTAGCCTAGGTATGTGTCGTGCCATGTGATCGTCCATCCATATTGTCGCCTCCTCAAAGGATCAGTCGTTATGTGATATCCATCGTGTGACAAATATTTAGTTATACAATAATAAGACATGAACTTTAATAAATTTGTTTGTTCATTTTTTTTTATAAATTTTGTCTTGATTTGTATTTTACCGAAGCGTTAGCACGGACACAGTACTAGTTACACTAAACAATACAGAGGGCAAAAATGTGGTGGTTGGCATAATGTACATTATCTTCAACACAAATTCAATTCACTTGACGGAGTAAAATGGGTTACTTTTCAATTGTTCTTCACCCATTAAAAACACCATTTTTGTAATTTTCTTTTAAAAAATATAGGGAAACCCTTCACTTGGTAAATGACCACGGGAGATGAAGTTCTTGACTCGCTCTAAAAGCGAACACGTTTTGAAAATGAGGGAGTCATCATCGAACCCTCGGAAGCTTCTCAACCGATGCAGTATCTTTCGTAATGACATATATGAGTAATAATGTGAATATGCAGCTGGGCTCACGCTATTCACCCTTCTTCTCTTGGTTTGCAGGCCCAAAACCGCTTGACGAAACGCACGGCTGAAAAGTACTGTTCGTTGATTTAATATGAGAGAAAAACACTATTTTATGGTTGATAAGCGAGACCGATAAGTTCGAGCGAACAGGGAGATGAGCTGATGACGCGGTGCATAGCAGTATAGGTGGCACACATAGACGCCGATGCGGACCTCGGAAGCAGACGGAGCCGTGCTTAGCTGGTGGAGAGTGGAGACCTCACGAGTCGTTGAAACAGTGCCTTCGTCGTTCCCTACTTCCCGGCTTGGAAGCTGCTCCTCCCTCTGCACTCTCCGTGGTGTGAAGGTCTCCATCCCCATGTGTGCGTGATAGCAGGAGCCAGACGTAGGAGAGGAACTCGCCGCCATTGGCAGAAGCCTTGGCGTGTAGGTACCCCTCTGCATCTGCTGGCGGAGAGGGAGAGCATCTCCACCCAGACACCCTGGATCACTTCCCACATCTCCTTCTCGTTATGGCGCTCCTGCAACCCTTTAGCAACCGTCCAAGCATCGTCGATAAGAGTCGCTGCATTGGAAGCTTAAGGTGACTCGAGCTTGCGCCGGATCTCCTCTGTAAGCGCCCCCTTGTCCAATGGTGGCTCTGTATATGTGCCTTTATGAAGAGATTCCGCCTGGAGCCCGACAACAGCATCTCAGGATTAACGAACACGAGGTACACCATGTAGTTGGACATCTGTGTGCATAGGTACACCATGTAATTCATTAGTTACTGAACAAATTGTTCTTGGCTTGCTGCTTCCTCTGATTCTACTGCAAGATTGTGAACGATGTCAACAGAGAGGTCACCATGGGCTCACGGCGTGCCAGGGACGTGACAAAGTAACTCTCCGCTGCACTCTCCATGATCGTGCTGAATCCACGTCCTCTTGACGTAGCGCAGCAACCTTTTCACCGTCGATCAGTGATCTTCGCGTGGGTCCTCCATGAAACGGCTGACGTATCCAACTGTGAACGCAATGTCCGATCGGGTATGAGTGAGGTAGCGTAGGCCGCCGCCGATACTCCGGTAGCGCGTCGTGTCCACCTTCACAACAGTGCTGTGCTTGCTTAGCTTCAACCACTCCTCCATCGGAGTTGCGCACAGCTTGCACTCCGCCATGCCGCCGCGCTCCAGCAGCTTCTCCGCATAGGCGCGCTGACCCAGGGAGATGCTCTGCTTCCCCTGCCTCACCTCGATGCCGAGGTAGTAGGAGAGCGCGCTGAGATCGCTCATCTTGAAATGAGCCGCCATTTCGTGCTTAAAACCGTCGATGTCCTCTGCTCGCGCTCTGGTGACGATTAAGTCATCCACGTACACGCCGACGACGAGCTCCTCCTTCCCCCATCGCTGCGTGTAGAGCACGTGCTCTGTAGCGCAGCGAGTGAACTCAAGCTCGCCCAATGTGGCGTCGAGCTTGGCGTTCCATGTCCAAGGGGCCTGTGTTGCAGCCCGTAGAATACCTTGCGCAGCTTGAGCACCATGTGCTCAGCGCCCTTGACGGCGAAGCCTGGAGCTTGCTTGACGAAGACCGTCTCTGCGAGCTCGCCATTGAGGAGCGCAGACTTGACGTCGAGGTGGTGGACATGCCAATCCTTCGCTGCTGCCATGGCCAACAGCAAGCGAACGGACTCCATTCGCGCCACCGAAGCAAAGACTTCCTCGAAGTCGATGCCCTCACGCTGCACGAAGCCGCGGGCGATGAGCCGAGCCTTGTTGTCGACAGAATATCATCGACAGTCCTCCGAGGGGTATCCCACGAAGATAGATTGATCGGCAGAGGAGTGTGAGATCAAGAACAAGAAGGCAACAGAGACACACGAGTTAGACAGGTTCAGACAGTCAGTATGACGTAATACCCTACTCCTGTGGTCTGTTGGTTTGTATTAGCTATCGTATGATGTTCGTGAATTTGGAGGGGGTCCCTACCCGCTTTATATAGTCCGAGGAGCAGGGTTACAAGTCGGTTAGATCTAAGAGATAACCGGAAAGTAATAACTGATTACAAGAATCTTGGGATCATACATATCCTAACAGATCTCGTAGTATCTTCAGGATATCCTTCAGATGTCTTGCGGAAGGCGCCGACCAGAGTCGTGCCCTGCAAGGCTTTGTCTTGTGGGCTAGGCCGCCCCTGAGGGCGCAGCCCATGTGGTCCGCCGTGGGTATCCAGGGTCATACCCCCCACAGCTAGTCCCCGAGCACCTTGTACCCATATTACAACGCCATCTTGAGCTTGTCCGAGCAGGTGCGAACAAAGCCGAGCAGTCGAACTCATGGTCCGACTACCATGATAAGTTGCCGAGCAGTTGTGAGCAGTTGCCGAGCAGCACGAACCATAGCCGAGCAGCACGAACCGTAGCCGAGCAGCATAACTCTAGCATGGCTTGTCATAAGGGTTTAAGGAGCTCAAGTCCAGAATCGAAAATTTCTTCGCAATGGACCAAGTGTGCCCACTTAGACTCCGACCACGAGAGAAGGAGTTAGTCTTCTTCATCTTCAAAAGACACGGAGTCTTTCAAAAAAAGCAAGCACATTCACCGCGAGGTGAAGTGTGCCCACTTAGTCCCCGAGCCTGATAGTAGATGACGTAGTCATGTGGTGCCAGGGTCCAATGTAGAAGAATAGTAAAAGTCCAACCGAGCAGGCAGCCAGTCCCCGGACGTAGCCCTCAAACGAGATAAAACACATTCACTGCAAGGTGAAGTGTGCCCACTTAGTCCCCAAGCCTAACAGTAGGTGATGCAGTCACGTGGTGCCAGGGTCAGAAATAGAGAAATAATGAAAGACCAGCCGAGCAGGCAGCCAGTCCCCGAGCCGCAAGCGGAGATATTGGAGGAATCCAAACCGTAGGAATGGCTGTACAGTAACGGTTACTGAGCCTCAATAAATGGCGGAGAAGTTGATGATTATTCGGCGGGTAACAACTGATGGCGGTGATAAATGAGCGACGTGGGCTACGGTTGCGTGGAAGCCCAGGTAACAGCCCATATGCCGCGTCGGAGAATCCGAAGAGACGCAAATCGCGGGAATGGTTTCCCAAAAACCCTCGATTGTGAAACAGTTGACGGAGTGCTTTATAATCGCGCCGCCACCCCCCATGCCCCCACCTTTGCCATTTCACCCTGTCATCTTCCTTCTCAGCTCTTGTGCTTCCCGATCCGCATCGACGCGCGCATCCACCTCCAATCTCAATCCAGATCTGAGAGAATGGCGTCGAAAAAGGGAGCTGCAAAGCCGAGGAAAGTGGCCGCCGGAGCCAGCCGCGACGAGGAATGGGTGCCATCGAAGATGGGAGAAGCGGAGCTCAACAGAATGGTAGCGGTGGGCGTTCTTCCAGACCGCGTCACCACCGGATGGCGGCCAGCCAGCGGTGAGCCCTTCCCGACACCTCATACTGATGACGCTGTAGTATTTGAGGATTATTTCTGGCGAGGGTTGGGGTTTCCTGTTCACCCTTTCCTGAGGGATCTGCTGGAGTTTTGGGCGATTAGTCTGTGCAATCTACACCCAAACACCATACTACACGTCTCGGTCTTTATCCATTTCTGTGAGACGTTCCTGGGAATTCTTCCACACTTCAACCTCTTCAGACACCTGTTCTGGTTGAAGAAGAAAGGCAGCAGTGGTTCCAAGGTGGTCGGCGATGTATATCTGCAGCTCAGGGATGGGATGGCCAACGAGTACATCAATATACCGCTGAACACTTCTCTAAAAGGATGGAACGCCAGGTGGTTCTACATTAAGCAGAGCCACTCGGTAATCCGGTGTGACATCCACCACATCCTGGAGAACCAGAGGAGTTGGTCGGAGAAACCAAACAGTGCTGACATGGAACAAGTGGGGGAGCTCCTCGACCTGATTAAAAGCGTGGAAATTAGAGGTGAACTGGTGGCAGCAAGCTTCATAGTGCGCTGCGTCTAGCCATGCAAGGAGAGGGCCCACCCAGGCTTTGACTATAGAGGTGATGACGACGGGACCTGGGAGAGGACGAAACCGCTGACAAAGAAGAATGTCGTAGAGCGGGCCGCAGAGCTGTTCACTCCTAACATTTTGTTCGCTTGGCCAAAACAAATGAGGGCCTTTAATTGCACAAATCCACCTCCTGAGGTAATTATCTCGATTTTTATTCCCAATACTTTTAGGCCCCGTTCGCTGGTCTGAAACTTGGCTGAAACTGGCTGAAAACACTGTTCTGGCTGAATTATTGTGAGAGAAAAACACTGTTCTGACTGAAAAAACAAGCTGAACAAGTCGAATATGGGGTAAGCCGAACAGGGCCTTAATCCTGAAGCATTGCCGAGCAGCGAACTGATTCACTTATGCAAAGATCCATTCGCAGGAAAGAGCGGTGTATTTCTCCGGCGTGCCGATGGGTGATTGGCCGAGGGGAGTAGACGCCTGGCCACCGGGTCGGCCTACGGAAGAAGCAGCCAGTGCCTCATTGGAATCTGGAAGCACCGACGTTGGTCGGACGCAGAGTTCGCCCTCGGTGACAGAGAAAATCTAGGGAAAGAGGGCAGCAACAGATGAGCCAGCCCAGAAAAAGAGAAAAATGGCAGCTGCCGCTCCCCCCAAACTAGGCGGCATCTCGCTTGGTGGCGACCAGACCACTCGAACGCGAAGGGCCGCGATACTCGAGTGGTCTGATGACGACGAAGATCAAGTTGCTCCTCCTCCGAGCATGCAAGCACCTCCACGCAGCACACACGTGGAGGAGCAATCAAGGGGAAGCGTAGAAGTCCCCGAGCAGCAGACGACAGAAATCCCCACTGGGCAGGCGATGGGAGTCCCCGAGCAACAGGGGGAGGTAAATCCGGAGCGATGGGTGGAGGAAGCCCTGGAGCAGCAGGCAGAGCAGAGGCCGACTATGGAGGAGGCGATACCTCCACCCTAGAGCACGGGAGTCGATCCCACAGCTACGCCTGGGGGATCGGGTAGGCATCGCCGATTCAAAAAATTGCACCGGCAGACCAAACGGTAAGTATCCTCGTGTTGGAGTTACTTTGCTGTCTTACCTTAGCTTTTTTGCCGCTTGACCAAATGATTTGATGCAGTGCAAGGCACACGGAGGGTCCGGACCCATCCACCCAGACTGACGAGCAACCTCAGGCTGATCTCGAGGTGGAAGTAACACTGGTGGCTCCCGTGTCGGGGTCCCCGGGAGCTCGGCAGCCGGTGGAAGAGTCAACCACCACTATGGGTGGACTTGTAGACGGTGAGAGGTCGACGTTAGCAAAGGACGGGTCGATGATAATACCTGAAGCAACCGCGGGTACTGTCGGGCCCTCGGGAGCTGAAGCTAGAGTTGCCAACGATGCACCAGAGTCCGGGTCGACGGAACCAGTGGCGCCCGAGGAGCTAACGGCACCCCTGAGGCATCGCAGGGCATGGTCGGACCCACTGTCCGGCCATAGAGCCCCTCGGCGGCGCCTCCAGCTGCCACGGAAGAGGAGGACGTGGTGGAGGAGGTTGTTCGTGCTGAGCCTCGAACCCAATCCGTCTGAATCTTCCGCAAGCACGGTGATGAGGTGGTAGTTGTTGAGGAAGAGGACACCCCCAAGGAGATGAGGTGACTGAAATCCGCCCTCACCGGAGTAATAAAACAAATCGAGGTTAGTACTGAATCCTGAGTATTCGTCTTTGACGTTGGAGATCGAACTCCATCATTGTCATTGTTAATTTGTAGGGGATAACTCGGACTGCCGAGCACCGACATCAGTTGATAAAGAGGATGGAACCCCTCACCGAGGAGAACCAAAAACTCAAGGAGGCGATGAACCTCTCGGAGAAAAACACCTAGAGAGCCCAGCGCGAGCGAGACCTCGCCGAGTCCAACGCGTGGGACCTAGAACACCAGAAGGGGGTCCTATCTGAGCAACTAGCGGCTGCAAAAGAACAGCTACGGAGCAAGTTCGAATAGCTGGCCACTGCCTCCACACATCTGAAGGATGCTTCCGAGCAGTTGGAACAGCTGCAGAAAGTCTCCGAGCAAAAGAAAGGTACGTGTGATCGGCGAAAGTGCTTTGCATAGTTGGATATGCTTATTTTTGGTGATGACTGTTGTACTTGTAGAACAAGATGTGGAACTCGGCTAGCTATGCCAGGCCCTCAAGAAACTCCGAGAGGAGAAGGAGACAGGGCAAGCGAACAAGCTGGCCGAGGAGCTGAACGGTGAGTATTCCCTGGTCGGGGTTACTGCCGAAGTAACTTTCTTGCTTAATGGATCTTTGTAATGCTTGCAGACTACCGTCGGAGGGTCAAGGCATAGTTCGATGTGCTGGAGCAGGATGCCCAGACACAGAGGGACAAGTTTAATGCCGTAGTTGCCGGAATCAAACCGGTGCTCGACTGCATCGAACCAGAAGCGGCTCCCTAGCCCGACGGTAGGCCACCACGCCCGGACATCGTCATCGAAAGATGCAAGACAGCGTGGGAGGGCTTCAAGAACTTCAACCGCGACGCCATTGTGACTGTCGCTACTCATGCCCTTGTGGTGGTCCGGTCCCACTACCCAGCCATCAACCTCCAGTCGATAGGGGGTGGGTTCATCGAAGGGCTGAGCGAGGCGGGGACCTAGCAGCTGGAGGATGAGGTGGAAGATGTAGCGAAGAAGTTGGCCGACGATATAGATCTATTCGGCAAGACGGACGGCGATGGCGGAGCACAATGATCTGCTTGGTGGATATCATCTATAATTTCTAGACAATGTAGATAGAATGTGCGAAAGCGCAAAAACACTCATGTATATGATAGGTGTTATAAGGTGCATGTGTATGAAGTTAGCTTGTATTTCGGCGAAAAAATCTTCATAGTTTTAACCATAACGCAATTATACATAGTATAAGTAGCGTCTAAGCAGTTAGTTCATTACTGAACTCTTTTGGCCTTAGCTAGCCCATAGTCCATAACGCCAAGCGCGGAGCCCGTGCACGTGTAGGAGGAACAGGCATCACCAAGGAACCACAACCGACCAACCATAACGCAGAGCGCAGAGCCCATAGCACGTATAGGGAGGGATCGGAGACTGGGTCTTTTCAGAGAGAATAGAACGGAACGTGTGCTGCTCTGCGGTTGTTGAAATAACTTGGAGATATACGAAGTATTAGTTGCGTCCGAGCAGTTAGTTCTCTACTGTGCCCCTGGCCTCGGCTACCCCATAGTCCATAACATCGAGCGTGGAGCTCATGCACGTGTAGGAGGAACAGGCATAACCGAGGAACCGTAACCGACCACCCATAACACAGAGCGCGGAGCCCATGGCACGTGTAGGGAGTGATCGGAGACTGGGTCTCTTCCACAAGGCATAAACCAAGACGTATGCTGCTCGGCTATCGGCAACAATAACTTGGAGGTTTGGAGAAACGTGTTCGGCGATTTGGAGAAACTCATTTGGCGAAATCATTGGAGATTTGGAGGAATGTGATCGGTGATTTGGAGAAACTCATTTGGTGAAATTGTTGGAGATTTGGAGGAATGTGATCGGCGATTTGGAGAAACTTGTTTGGCGAAATCGTTGGAGATTTGGAGGAATGTGATCGGTGATTTGAAGAAATTTATTCGGCGAAATAGTGGTTGGCGATATCGTATTGGAGCTTGTTATGGAGTATCATAGTGTTCGGCGACCGTATGTGGAGATTAAAATGTAATGGAGAAAAAATAGAGACAAATTATGAAGACCAAAACTTTATTCATCACAAAGTGGAGAGTACATATCTGGGGCGTTTCAAGGATAGAAACACATAAGGTGTTCGATGTGCCATGAGTTGGGGACATCGATCCCATATAAGTCAGACAGCAATAGGACCCTGGTCGGGTGACCTCTTTGACGATGTAAGGCCCTTCCCAAGGGGAGGAGAGCTTATGCATTCCTTCAAGTTTTTGTTTTCTGCGGAGGACGAGGTCGCCGACAGCAAATGAACGATCCTTGATGTTGCGGTTGTAGTACCTCCACAAGCCTTCCAGATATTTGGCTATGCGGATGCAGGTGATTAGGCGTTCTTCCTCGGCCCTATTGATGTCCTCTGTTCGAACAGCTATGGCTTGCTCTTCATCATAATTTTCCACCCTAGGTGCTCGGAAGGCAATATCCGCTGGTAGTATGGCTTTTGAGCCATAGACCAAGAAGTATGGAGAAACACCAGTGCTATGACTAGCCTGAGTACGCAGTCCCCAGACTACAGTTGGTAGCTCCTTAAGCCATCTGCCTGGGTGCTTTTCTTCTTTCTGATATAGTCTCTTTTTTAGGGCATCAAGGATCATGCCGTTCGCCCGTTCGACCTGGCCGTTGGCTCTAGGATGGGAAATGGAGACATATTTAACAGAGATGCACCGGTCTTCGTAGAAGTCCCAAAAATGATGGCTAGTAAATGTAGTTCTGAGGTCGGTGATGATGCTGTTCGGGAGACCAAATCTGTGGACGATGTCTTCGAAGAGCTCAACTGCTTTCTTTGCAGTAGCCGAGACGAGCGGTTTGTACTCGATCCACTTGGAGAACTTATCAATGGCGACGTATACGTACCGAAAGCCACCTGGCACTGGTTTGAAGGGCCCAATCATATCTAGTCCCCAGCATGCGAAAGGCCAGCAAGCTAGGATGGTTTGCAGCTCTTATGCTGACACGTGTATTTGCTTGGCAAAAAATTGGCATCCTTCACAACGTCATATGAGGTCTTCTACATCGGAGATGGCTGTGGGCTAGTAGAAACCAGCTCGGAAAGCCTTGCCGACCAGTGTTCTTGAGGCCATGTGATTACCGCAGGAACTAGAGTGAATTTCGAGAAGTAGCTTCACTCCTTTGTCTTGGGTGATGCATTTCTACAGTATCCCTTCCTTGGCACTTTTCCTCATCAAGGTACCGTCTACCAGCACATAATGCTTGCTTTGGCAAATTAGTCGTTCGGTTTCGGTCTTGTTAGCGGGTACTTCAGCGCTAGTGAGGTACTTGATAAACTGCTCCCTCCAATCGGCGACCGACGAAGGTATCGCAAGTACCAACTGCTCGGCAGGGGGAATCTCTTCAACTTCTCTTCTTTAATGGATGGCGCCAAGAGATCTTGAATGAAGACCCCCGGTAGAACCACGGCGTGAGAAGAACCTATCTTTGATAGCGGGCTGGCTGGCTGATTTTGATCTTGTACCACGTGGTGGTACTCGATACCGTAAAACTTCCCTTCAAGCTTCCTGATTTCGACACAGTATGCGTCCATCTTCTCACTGGAATAGGACCAGTCTTTGTTGAGTTGGTTGATAACCAGCGCGGAGTCCCCGTACACCATGAGACGTTTAACGCTGAGCTCGACTGCTATACGGAGACCGTGGAGACATGCTTCATACTCCGCGGCGTTGTTGGAGGTCGAAAAGTGTATCCGAAGAACATAGCATAGCTTATCCTTGGTCAGCGTAATGAATAGAATGCCCGCACCAGCACTGCTGATGTTAAGGGTGCCATCGAAGTACATCACCCAATGCTCGGGGCAAGTGGCGGCGATGGGTTCTTGGATCTCAGTCCACTCAGTGACGAAATCAGTAAGCGCTTGTGACTTAATGGTAGGTCTACTTCTGAATTCGATGGAGTAAGTGCCGAGCTCCATAGCCCACTTAATGATGCGGCTGTTGGCCTCTTTGTTGTGGAGAATGTCCCCTAGAGGGAACTCAGTGACCACAGTGATCTTGTAGTATTCGAAGTAGTGTCGAAGCTTGCACGACGTAATCAGAATGGCGTATAACAACTTCTGTACCTGAGGATAATGAGTTTTGGGTTCATTAAGTACCTCGCTGATGAAGTAGACCGGACGTTGCACCTTGTAGGCGTGCCTGGCTTCCTCACGTTCGACGACGATAGCAGTGCTGACGACATGAGAAGTAGAGGCGATGTAGATCAGTAGAGTTTCATCTGGACGTGGCGCCATCATGATCGGAGGCTTTGTTAGGAACAATTTAAGTTGCTCGAAAGCTGTGTCTACCTCCTCCGACCAGGAAAAACGCTCGGAGGCCTTGAGGAGCTTGAAGAAAGATAGCCCTTTTTTGTCGAGGCATGATATGAAGCAGCTTAAAGCAGCCATGCAACCTGTAAGCTTCTTTATATCCTTGACGCATGTCGGCCGTTTCATGTTGGTGATGGCGGAGACCTTGTCAGGGTTAGGTTCAATGCCTCGAGCACTGACGATGTAGCCCAGCAGTATACCGGATGGAACTCCAAAGATGCACTTTGAAGGGTTCAGCTTCCATCGGTACTTGTTCAGGTTGGTGAAAGTTTCCTTAAGGTCGGTGATAAGGTTGTTGGTGGTCTTGGTCTTGACGACCATCATCGATGTAGGCTTCGACGTTGCGGCCGATCTGTTGGTCGAGGCACATCTAGATGGCCCTTTGATAGGTCGCCCTAGCATTTTTGAGTTCAAAGGACATAGTTGTGTAGCAGTATGCATCGAAGGGCGTGATGAACGATGTCTTGATCTGGTCTTCTTCCTTGAGGGAAATATGGTGATAGCCAGAGTAACAATCAAGGAAGGAGAGCAGTTCGTAGCCAGCGGTGGAGTCTACAACCTCGTCTATCCGAGGCAAGCCGAAGGGGTCTTTAGGGCAGTGTTTGTTAAGATCAGTATAATCAACACACATTCTCCATTCTTTATTCTTTTTTCGAACGAGAACAGGGTTTGCTAACCAATCTGGATGATACACTTCTTTTATGAATCCGGTAGCTAAGAGCTATTTTATTTATACCCTAATAGCCTCCTTCTTGTCTGACGTGAATCGGCGGAGTTTCTACTTGATCGGTTTAGCAGTCGGCGAGACATTCAAGGAGTGCTCAATCTTCTCCCGTGGTACCCCCGGCATGTCTGTAGGTTTCCAAGAAAACATGTCGGCGTTGGCACGTAGGAAGGAGACGAGCACGCTTTCCTATTTGGGGTCAAGGTGAGCCCCAATCTTCATGGTCTTGGAGGGGTCATCGAGGCCGAGGCTGACCTCCTTAACTTCCTTGGACTTGGCGGAGGCGCGAGGAGGCTCCAGCTCTAGGATCTCCATGTCTTTGGTAGGCACTGTCTTGGCTTCGATGACCACGCTAGCCATTTGGATGGAGAAGTCGGTAGCTTCGGCGAGGGCGAGACTCTCTGTCTCGCAGGCGTAGGCGATGGAGAGGTTGGCCCATAGGGCCAAGACTCCTACAGGTGAGGGCATCTTCAGCACTAGATAAGCATAGTGTGGTACAACCATGAACTTGGTCAGAGCTAGCTGACCAAGTATGGCGTGGTAGGCGGTGTCGAAGTTGGCGACGTAGAAGTTGATATGCTCCATGCTAAACTGTACTGGTAGGGTGATCTCTCCAAGTGGTTTGGATGCCCTACCAGTTACCACACCCTAGAAGGAGGAGTCCAAGGGTGCGAGGTCTGTCATCCTGAGGCCCAACTCCTTTAGGGCTCCGACAAAGAGTAGATTCCAAGCGCTCCCACCGTCGACGAGCACTTTCCTAAAAAGCACCTTCTGGATGGTTGCATCGAGGACAAGGGGAAAACGCCCTATGTATGGTATGTCCACCCACTAGTCAGCCCTGCTAAAGGTGATGGGGACCTCGGACCATGGGCAATAGCTAGGGTTGGCAGTGGTTTCTTCTGAAGTGATGGCGAGCACTCGTCGGGCGGCGAGCTTTTGTTCTTTTCTGCTCTCGGTGGAGGCGAGGCCTCCGAAGATGGTGACGACCACCTTGTCATGGTCCTAGAAGGCATTGTCATTGCCCCTAGGTGGTCGGCGACCTCCGTTCTCGCCATTGGCATCGTCATCCAGCTTTTTGTCCTAGAACTCCTTGGCCAAAGCGAGACAGTCTTTCATCTTATGTTTGGTATTCTTGTGGAGGGGGCACGGGCCATCGAGGATCTTCTTATACTGCTCGTCGTAGTTGCGCTTGGCGCGAGGTTCATTGATGGCAGCGACGATGTGGTCTGGCCAGCAGCGGCGATTTTGACCGGGCTTGGATCCTTCTGGTCGATCACGGCCGCTGTCCTTGTGGAAACTGTGGTCGTCGTAGCGGCGATCGTTATGGCGTCGGTCGTCGGGGTAGTCATCATGATGGCAAGGCGAGCGATGAGTGCCCTTATATTTGTTGAAGCGCACCTCAGCTTTCTCGGCGTCGGCGTACTGGTTGGCGGTCGTGATCATCTCACCGATGCCTATAGGTGGCTTGCGATTGAACTTGGAATGAAGCTCGCGGTGATGAAGTCCTCAGACGAAGGCGGTGATGACCTCGGCTTCCGTGATGTTAGGAATAGAATTCCTCATCTCAGAGAAGCATCTAATGTAGTTGCGGAGGAGCTCGGACGACTTCTGGGTGATGCGGTTGAGATCATGTTTGGTGCCTGGCCGTGTACACGTAGCCATATAGTTGTCAGTGAAGACTTTCTTTAGCTCTTCCCAAGATCTGATGGAGTCTGGGGCGAGGCTTGTGAACCAGCTCATGGCAGCTGGTGTGAGCATGACGGGAAGATAGTTTCCCATGTCGCTGGTGTCTCCTCCGACGGCGCAGACAACAGTGGCGTAAGCCTGTAACCACTGTGTTGGATTCATCCTTCCCTCGTAGGGCTCGACCCCAGTGATTTTGAAACCACAGGGCCACCAAAGTGTTCGGAGCGCCCTCATAAACGCTGGGGGCCCTTTGGGGTTGTGGTCGGCGTTGACTGTAGCATTGTCGGCGTCCATCGGCTCAAGAGCTGAGTCTAGGTTTCCATACTCCTGCTCGCACTCCTGGCGGTGGTGTACTTAGTCTTCATGGCGACTGAAGCAACGCTGCTCGATACACCATCGTGCATCCCGGAGGTTGCTGAGGTGCACTCGAGCATCCTGTTCGACCTCCTAGTCGTGTTGGTGAAGGTGTTTAGCGCGATGGCCCCTGGCTCCCCCCTGGAGAGGTAATGACTGGTCGGTGAAACGTCTTTGGCTAGGGTGGTGATTGGATCTTGGCACGACTGATCGGCGAATCATGCTCGTGGAGCACGAAGGTCTCTGGTCCTCACGGATCTCATTGACTTGACAATGTGCCACTTTAAGCATGGCGGTGACCTTGGCGAGCTCGAGCGTCTGCGGGAGGCGGGCGAGCTCGTTGGTGGCTACTGCTAGATTGACACTTGGGGTCTTGAAGATGTCGTGGCCGTCAACATGGAGGAACTCTTCGTTGAGGTTGCGATGGAGCGGCCTTCCTTGCGAGTCAAACTGGTTGTTGCGAGCAGCCTCAGCCCTCGCAATGGTAGCCTCGTTCTCTCGTCGCTGCGTGCGGTTGATGTTTCGGTTCTCACGAGCGACACGTTCCTCCTCGGTTTCACCATTTCGAGGAGGGCTATCGATGCTGACGTTGAAGATCCTACCTCCACGGAGGGGTGGGAGAGAAAGTAGCTTGGTGGTGGTTTTGGCGAGGGTCTTCGTAGAGCCCTAGGACTCGGAGCCTGGATTTTCCTCCGGGATGGTCTAGAGGGATGCTCCGTGGTGTCGGCTGGCGTGCAGCATGTTGACCATCGGCGGGAGCTGGTCGGTGATCTGGTCGGCGAGAGGTTGGATATCCCCCACTTGGTCGGTGAATTTGCCCCTCAGGGCGTCTTGGTAGTTAGCAGCGGCGTTGGTGAGCCCGAAGGCTAGGGCCATACCCCCTGGAGTTTGCCGAGCAGCCCCTGATAGGTGCTGATCGAAGGGTGGTCGGTGCTGAATGAAAGTATCCAGAGCCGACTCGGCGACGGAGAGGCAATCGGCGAGCTTCAGACCGACTTGATCGATGGATTAGATCAGATTGTCATTGTTGATCCGCCTCCTCTGATAACAAGGAAGCAGGCGGTGGGTTGTTGATGAAGGTGACCTCAGAAATGGTTTCAAGATTGGATCTACAGTTGCAGGTGCGGGGGTGGTCGGCGCAGAACCGATCTACACCAGCTCGATGAGCTCTCTAACACCGTCAGCGTTGATGACCCATGAGATGGATCCGACCATGAAGACCTTGCTGGGCTGTGGAAGGGACAAAGAGCCTACAGAAAAAACCATCTTGTTCGACAAGGAAACAACATGCACAACCCCTACCTAGCGCGCCAACTGTCGATAGAATATCATCGACAGTCCTCCGAGGGGTATCCCATGAAGGTAGATTGATCGGCAGAGGAGCGTGAGATCAAGAACAAGAAGGCAATAGAGACACACGAGTTAGATAGGTTCAGGCCATCAGTATGACGTAATACCCTACTCCTGTGGTCTGTTGGTTTGTATTAGCTATCGTATGATGTTCATGAATTTGGAGGGGGTCTCTGCCCACCTTATATAGTCTGGGGAGCAGGGTTACAAGTCGGTTAGATATGAGAGATAACTAGAAAGTAATAACTAATTACAAGAATCTTGGGATCATACATATCCTAATAGATCTCGTAGTATCTTCAGGCTATCCTCCAGATGTCTTGCGAAAGGCACCGACCAGAGTCGTGCCCCGCAAGGCTTTGTCTTGTGAGCTGGGCTACCCCTAAGAGCATAGCCCATGTGGTCCGCCATGGGTATCCGGGGTCATACCCCCCACACTTGTACTTGACAATGGCGCCGCGCTCGTCCTGCTTCACCTTGTAGACCCACTTTAAGCCGATTGTCCTACAGCCCACCGGTGGATCTACCAGCTCCCATGTGCCATTGTCCTCGATGGCCTTCATCTCTTCCAACATCATCCATTGCCAATTGGCGCCGCGTTCAGCCACTGCGAACGTCGGTGGCTCCTCGGCACTAACAAGGAGCAGCTCTAGATCGTCGAGCATCTGACTCGCTAGGCCTGTGGCCCTTGCATTACTGATGATGTTGTCCAGCCTACGGAACCGGACCTCCTTGCCGTCGTGGAAGGCATCTACGAACTCACTGATGTCGCTTGGAGGGGAGGTGAACTCGATCGGTGGTCCTTGCCTTCCCTATTCTACTGGAGGGGTCGGCATCACTGCTGGACCGCTCGGCACCATTGCTGGAGTGGTCAGATCCATTGCTGGAGCGGTTGGCACCACTCCTAGAGTGGTCGACTCCACTGCTGCAGCGCTTGACGCCCCTTCTGCAGTGCTCAGCACCCCTCCTGGGGTGCTTGGCACTGCCCTAGGAGTGCTCGGCTCTGTTGCTGGAGTGATCGACACCTCCTCTCCAGCGTCTCCACCTCCGTGGATGACCATGTGCTCGACAACGAAGGTGCCGGTGAAACCACCAGCTTCCCCCATACCTGGACTGTCCCAGTCCCAGACTGCCTTCTCATCAAACACCACAGCCCTAGAGATCACCACCTTGCCTCTCTTGGGATCATAAAGCTGATAGGCCTTACTGCCCTCCTCGTAGCCTAGGAGCACCATCGGCGTGCTCTTGTCTTCTAGCTTGCCGAGGTGAGGCTTGGTGTTCTTCACATGGCCGACGCAGCCAAATGTCCTGAGAAAGGACACATTCGGCTTGCGTCCGTGCCAAGCCTCGAACGGTGTCTTGCCCTTTAGGGTCTTGGTGGGCGCGCGGTTGAGGATAAACCCTGCCATGGTCACCGCCTCTCCCCAGAACTCTGTCGGCATCTTCTTAGCCTTCATCATGGATCGAGCCATGTCGACTACCGTTTGGTTCTGCCGCTCCACCATGCCATTCTACTATGGTGAGTACGGCGTGGTGTGGTGTCACACTACGCCCTGATCCGCGTAGTACACAGCGAATTCTACCGAAGTGAATTTGCCGCCGCGATCAGTCCATAGCATGCTTAGCTTCTTGCCGCTTTCCACCTCCACACGCGCCTTAAACTTCTTGACCGCTTCCGCCGCCTCGGTCTTGCTAGTTAGAAGCTGCATCCACATGTATCGGCTGCAGTCATCCACCAGTAAGATGAAGTACTTATGCCCGCCGGGCGTCGCCGACGTGATCGGCCCATAGAGGTCACCATAGACCCGCTCGAGGGCCTCTGCCATGTGGTACTTCGCCGTCTTTGGGAATGGTAGCCTTCTTTGCTTCCCGACCAGGCAGCTATCACACAGCTCGCTTGCATACTCGATGTGAGGAAGCCCAGTCACCATCTTCTCCAGCCGACCAAGAGCGTCGAAGCTAAGATGTCCATACTGGGCATGCCACAGCCATGGCTCCTTCGTGCGCTGTGTAGCCAAGCAGATGGGCTGCTCCACCTTGAGGTTGAGCAGGTATAGCCGATTTTGGGACCTCTTCACCTTGGCAAGAAGCTGCTGCTCCTGGTCCCTGATCCTAAGGATGTCGTTCTTGATCAGTACCTTGCTGCCGCGTTCATCCAGCTAGCCAATGCTGATGATGCTTGAACGTAGATGCGGGATATAATATACATCCGTTAGCGTGTGGTGCTCACCGTTCTAGCACCTGAAGATGATGGTGCTGCGCCCTCGGATCGCCATCCTTGAGCCATCACCGAACTTCACCATGCCGGTCACATCGTCGTCGAGCTCAGAGAAGGCTGCCTTGGAGCCCATCATGTGATTGCTGGCGCCGGAGTCCAGGTACCACCGCTGCTCTTGCTTGCCACCCACACATCCAAGGTGGACTTGGGCACATGGTTCATCAAGGTTGACAACCTTTAGAGTCTTCCTAGGTCCTTCCACTGCCATCACCTCTCCCTTCTCCTTTGCCTCAACGTCGTGCAGTGCACAGAACATCGCCATCAGGAGAGTGGCCTCATCATCATCATCAGCCTACGCCAGATGAGCCTCAGCCTTCTTCTCCTGCTTGCGATTTGGGCACTCCTTTGCCTAATGGCCTGTCTTCCCGCAGCGTCGGCAAACGTTGGGGTTGACCTTCTTCTTCTTCTCCGAAGAAGCCTTGCCGCGGCGCTTGCCATCACCACCGTGGCTGGAGGAGGCTTCCCCGGACTTCCTCTCCTTCATTCGAGCAGCCCACTCCTCCTCTGTCAGTAGTAGCTTGCCGCTATCTGTCGTTGCTGTCGCCTGCTCCAGGCGCTCGTCCACCGCTCGCAACCGACCAGTCACATCCTCAATGGTGAGGGTGGACAGATCCAACATCGTCTCTATACAGAGAGCGATCTGGATGTACTTCACCGTCACGGAGTGGAGGTACTTGGAGACCGCCTCTTCTTCATCGATGGTGACGTCGTGGCTCCTCAGCCTGCTGATGAGCATCTGCAGGTGGAGGGAGAAGTCCTCCACCGATTCACCATCCTTGAACTTGAGGTTGGCGTACTCCTGCTTCAGCAGCTAGGCCGTCACCTTCTTTGCGCGGTCGGAACCGACACACATTGTCGCAGTGGCCTCCCACGCATCCTTAGCAGAGCTCTTCGCCCCCAATGGCTCCCTGTACTCCGCTGACACAGCAGCGAGGATAGCCTCCAACGCTGACATGTCGTCTTCTTCATTACCGGTGCCCTTGTTAACAGTATTCCAGAGCCATCGGGCTCTGAGCTTGACCTTCATGGTCACCGCCCACTTGCCATAGTTGGTGCGAGTCAGCGTCGGCCAACTGGTGTCGCTGACCTTCTGCACCGTGCGCACGACGACCTCCTATCGTGGTTGGGCCACCACAGCAGCACCGCTGCTGTCACCCATCTCCAAACCGTCCGTCATCGCCAGCGGTTAGTCCGGCGACGGCGCTTGTACGGCTCTGATACCACTTGTTGGTCCGTGGCTACCCTGCACGGGTAAGCAACTAGCTTACCAGCACACACACTCACTCACTATGGCTAGAGATAGAAGAAGAGATTGAGAACAGCGTACACACACTCAGCACAAGCACTAGCGTTGGCCGACGCCCTGCCCTTTGGTTTGTGGTAACTGAACTGAGAATTTTATTGCCCTTTGGATGGAATATATACAACTCTAGCTGTACCTCTACCAGGTACATAGTTGTTGACCAACTACCTACTCCTAAGTACAAGAGTACACTAACTACCTACTCCTAAGGTACAGGGTACACCAACTACCTACTCCTAAGGTACAGAGTATACCAACTACTCCTAGCAGTACAAAGCTTACCTTAGCCCACTACCAGGATATGGCTGATGTAATAGCTACCAACTAATATACCAGAGGTGGTCTATTGCTATACTGCTACAGCTTCAGAAACTGATCGGCAGAGCCGATTAGTCCCCAACTCCCAATAGGGAGTGGTCGGCCGAGCCAACTAGTCTCCAACCAAGGAGAAATGGGGAGCAACAGATTATGTCTAACAGTTGCTAGGAAGCTCGACCAGTTTAACCGAAAATTTCGCAAGATGCTTGAGTGATGAGATCCAATCAGGAAATCGACTCATGCGGCCTTCCGTAGTAAGACACCGGAGGAGTCGTGGTGGTGAGGAGACGTGAAGGAGAAAGTCCAGTGTCTTGTCGGAATGCAGGCGGAGCGATCGGAGGGCGCATGTCTTACTTAGGGAGGAACCAAGCGCATCCAAAAACTCTCTTCAGGCTCCTCGTGCACGGATAAACAACCTGTTCGCTTGGTCGTATGTGGCTTATAAGCCATGGCTTATTAGCCAACGAACGATATTTTTCTCTCACACCAAACCAGCCAACAGTACTTTCAGCCATGGCTTATAAGCCAAACCAGCCCAAACGAACAGGGCGAAATCTAACTCCTGCAACTGTTGCAGCTCACCGATCTCTCGAGCAACCTTAATGCTGCCTTTGATGAGTTGGGCAAACTGCACTTCTCACAGCGCCTTCATGTTCTCTAGCCCCCGTGTCAGGACCCACCGATTCACCCTCAAGCGCTCAAGTTTGCTCAGCTTTGTCACAGTTGGCGGCAGGTCTTTGATCCCCGTCATTTCAACATCCAGAGTTTCCAAATACTCCAGGTTGCCGATTTTGCTAGGCATCGCACTGATTCGTGTACCCCTCAAGACTAAGTACCTGAGCAAATATACATATGGCAAATATGTTTCATATGCTTGTCCTCCAGAGCCTTGCAATCTTCCAGGTCAATCACCCTCAGCAATTTGAATTCGCCTAGCCGATCTAGCAGCTTTGTCGAGGCCTTCCAATTGTACTGTAGTAAGTGATCGAACATGTTGTAAGTCCATCGCCTCAATGCCATGTCTTGCACGATGACACTGCTCTGCTTTCTCATCGTCATTTCCATGGACAGAGAGCGCGGTGAACCTTGCCACGTGCCGCATCCCATGTGCATCCAACGGTGCATGCACATGGGGCACATGCCCGTAGGGGCAAAAATAACTTTCCTCGGGAGTGGTATTGACCGTCTAGCAACTCCTCCATCCAAAATTCTCATACCATGTTGTTTCAAAAAAAAAAAAATCTCATACCATGTTCAGCCCTAGCTATAAATGTTGCTCCTTCCTTTGAATAAAATCCCTAAAATAAACTTTTGTACAAAATAAATCTTGTAGTTCCATGAATATGTATAAGTAGAACTGGAGAAGAGGCATGATGATCTACGTTTAGAGGAAAACAAGCAGATGAGGTCCGAATGGTGAGATGTTAATTATTCACTGAGCCCTTAGTATTTCCTTTTCATGTAAAAAAGTTGGAGCAATTTTTTACTACAGATGGCTGGAGCACTATTTAATTAGGGAAAAAGAAATACAGGTTAAGTTTTAGGCATGACAAGCTCTGGCTGCCGAAAATTGATTTACAGGAAAGAAAGGTACCTGAAAAACAATTAAACAATTCTACTCTTTGAGCATTTAGAGAGAGAATTTTTTTTTGCAAAGGCTACGAGAGAATTTTCCAACAGCGCACGTGAAGGATTCCAACTATGTCTCAGAAGGATTTGCCAATGCTTTACAAAGTTGGTCCAACCCTATAGGCTTGAACATAAGATCGAGCACTTTGGTCGTACATGTAAAAGAGTACTAGTCATGCTCGGTTGTTCAGATAAATT
Source organism: Miscanthus floridulus (assembly GCF_019320115.1). Taxonomy (NCBI): domain Eukaryota; kingdom Viridiplantae; phylum Streptophyta; class Magnoliopsida; order Poales; family Poaceae; genus Miscanthus; species Miscanthus floridulus. The sequence continues at coordinate 6,613,115 of NC_089586.1, forward strand.
ATCAACTCCGGAGTACCACCACACAAGCAAAGCATGCTACTGCACGAGTCGGTTACTCTCCTCGCATACTACTTTTATTAAGCCATGCCCATGCTATTGTGCCTTGGCACGATTGTCACTCCATCCTGAGACGCCCTTTGTTCTTTAAAGCAGCATATTTTCTTTTTCTTCTTAGAACATGGTACGATCCGTCCCTTGAGTATTCTCAGCTTTATTCTTCTTTACCTATCAGCTGAGAGATGCGTCCTTCCTCCTTTACCTGCTGTCGTAACCAGACAATATTGCCCCTTGGAAGAGAAGTTTCTCATTGATATGAGAGCTATACATATTGGATACCTGAATTCAGATATGAGTAGATAGCATATTATTCTCAGCTTTAGTCTTTAGCGTTCAGAGAGAGGAAGTCGGGGTAGGAGTAGGGCGGGATCCACGACCTCTTCACGCGGCATCGCCAGACCTGGCCGGCCTTGTACTCGAGGAGCTAACTCCGGATATTAATTTTTTATGAATTTTTAGTTTGTCAAATGTACTTCCAGGATGTATCAAATCATTATGTATGTAAAGTGTTTTTATTTTCTCTTGTAACACACTCTATGTAGAAGATCTTAGCTGTAACTGGGTATGCATGTCTGACAGTACAAGCCCTATCCAAGCTTTGCTGATTTTTCTTGCAGGAGCTATTCCCCTTAGTTAATTCCTAATAATTAATTACGGGCTTTCAGGTATTCGAGGCCGTCCATGCTCGTGTCACCGGCGGCGGCTTGCCGGCGAGGTGAGGGACACAGGCTTTCTAGAAGTCGAGCATAGCTAGCAGCAGATAATGACCTATCATGAACCTGCTAAGGTGCACAGCAAATAGCTAGCTGCAGAAAGAAAACATGATAAGGTGAGGATTCATGCAATAAGGGCTGAGGGATCAAATCAAACAGGTACCAAGCATATTTTCAAAGATACTTAAGACCTGCAGTTGACAAACTGATTAATTTAGATCACAAACCAGTTGACCCATCTTGAGGCAACTTATAGACTAACCCTAGCAAAATTAGGCACTGTGGTAAACTTCATGTGAGATATTACACGATGCAAACACTAGTCCACATTGAAGCACGAAATAGCAAATAATAACACTACTACTGAAGCTCGAGTTTTCCACAAGTTCAGGTTTAACTCAATCAGTTGTCCTACAACTCTGGGCCCATGCTGACACATTCTTTTGATGAAACACGATGTACTCCAGAAATGACATCATGTAGTCAGTTTCTTAACATCATCAGATAACTGCGCTTGATTCACCGTGCTAGATATCATGTAGTACAGATGCTTTGCCCTTAACTCCTCACTTGATTTCTGTATTTTGAGACATGGAAACACAAGTGTTACATATATACTCTGTATATGTGCGCCTGAATCAATTAGTCATTTGTATAAAACAGAGTTAAGAAATTACCGGGAACTCATAATTGAAAGCACGTTTATCAGCATCATAATGCTCCAAATAGATCATAACATAAAAACAACTGTCCTCATTGTTTGTTATCTGATGAGGAACTTTGATAAACGTACGATTGTACGTTGAAAAATCTGGGATTTTTTTACGAGGCCATGCAAATGATAATAAAGATTTCCGATTAACATTTTGGCGAATCCAGAGTGGTACTCTTTATTACGTTTGATTTGGTCATTTTGGTTGTCACTCCTATGCATGGGATCTAATATATCAATTTGTCTATTACGGAAGTTGATGACATACAATGTCCACTGATTTCTGTGTAAGATTGGTACAAATATCTGTAAAAGGTCAAATATACAACAAAAGAAAAAAGGAACATGGTGTAAGGAGTCAAAATTAAACAAGAAGGGAAGAACATGTCACAATTCAAAGAATGTACTTACATGATGGGCAGATTCAAATTCGTTGACCTTGTAACGTTTTTGAATCAATGCTGCCACCTCTTGTTTTTTATACTTCTTTTCAGCTAGATCCCCCTATGATTTATACCAATAAATAAAAATGATGAGCGTACGCAAAACAAAAGAATCAGAAGATTTAGATAAAGTAAAGATGTACCGCAATTTGTGGCTCTATTATCACCCTGTAACCAACGCTCTTTGGTCTATACTGTATGTCATCACTTCTCAAGCAATAAATGAAAAACAATAAGGACGCAGCTCCACAATGAGAAGCAACACCAAATTCTTCTTTGATAGTTTTTCCAGAAATTGATACACGATCTCCAGAACCTTGATTGCCATCTATGAGTAGTATTTTGCTGTGAATTGGAAACAAAAATAAATTAAGTCTCCACGAGATCCTGCATGATACAAGAGCTAAGAAAAAAACAGTGGGTTGTCGAAAGCATATGACAAAATAAAGCATATACCTGTCATTGCCATAGTTGTCAAATATATGATTCATGAATTTGATAGCTTTGTCAGGATCTGGTTCAGAGCGCTTATATAGATTGAAAGGGGATTCAGATTGCGAAGGGTTTATCCACAGCAAGAGATCATCATCAGTCAAATTAATCGTATCCACATATACCTGTTTCCGGTTCTGAGCAATGTTTTTCCCCTTTGGACCTTTAGTAAGGATGCTATCAACAAGTCTAAACCTCTTAGGATCGGTAAAATCTGCTGAACCAATGGTCTTAGGATGCATGTTCTCAGGATGCCTCTTGCTACTATTCCCAGTCTCTCCACTTCCCGTCTCATCACCATCAGCACTACCAATCCCAGTCTTACTATTCACCTCTAATCCAATTCCATCATCATTGCCCCTTCCATCAGATTCCTCACTGCTACCATTCCCAATCTCTGTAAGATCAGTTATGTTGATGTCTTTATTGTAATTGAAGATGAACACTGCGAGCTGTTTGCGATATTGAGTTATTGTTCCCTGCATTTCAAGGCACAAGTACATTGGCCAGTTTAGCAAAAAAAATTGTCAACAATTATTTACACAAAATGAAATAGCACTAACCTCATCAATGTTGTCTATGTCACCACCTTCAGCAATTCTTTTCATGAACCACAACATATAAAAACCACAATCATACTGAAACAATGATTCAACAATGTAAGCCAAATCGAGTTATGAATGCAGCAAAGAACAGGAGAAGAATATCTTTTAGGCAGCTGAAATATTACGTGTTGCTTTGCTGCTTTACAAACTGCTCCTTATACTTGAATTCAGCAAATCCAAGTGACCTTAAGTATTCATCAACTATTGATACCTGCAAGAATGGATCAAGGTTAAGAAAAATCAATGTTTACCACTGATGATAGGAACAAATATCTAGGGAAAAATAGCCATACCACAAGTTCTGCCTTATTTTTATGCCCAAGAATTTCCATGCTATCAAGGATAATTTTATAATTCTTCTCAAGGTCAAATACCACTAAATTCCAATGTCGCTCACTGAGGATAGACATAAATATCTGGGAAAAAACTTGTTTAGTTCATGGCCTAAATGTAAAAATATAAACTTTTTTTGGGATGGGGGGCACAAACCAGCTTGGTGTGACCTCGCTGAATTGTCTTCGTAAGCTCCTGTACCAACCTTTTTTTGTTGCCCAAATCCAACAAATATCCCTACAATAAAATAGAAGAGATTGTAATCTTGGAAAAATTAAACACAAGATGAAAAATGCTAATTGCTCTAATTGATACTTACCACAGGAGATAGATTAAACATTACTTTTTCACCACCCCATTCTCTATTCCAAATAATTCTCAGGGCCTGGACTAACCAATTACTCATCCAACCTTGCGGTTTGAATATGTTTACAAAATCATATTTAGATATATTAAATGTGCCTAGACTCTTTAAAATGCTTTGGCCATCTTCCTCTGCCATGTTTATCTTGGACAAGACATGCTCTTCATAGAATGTATCTAATTCATTAGAGAGTTTGGCCTGCTTAGATCTCCTTGTGTATATTTTGGTCCTTGTGATTTTAGCTTCAGCTTCAAATAATTTCTTCAATTCTATGGCACAAGCCTCCATTTGTGACTTGGTTATCTCTTCAATAGATTTTACCAACGATGACTGAAAGTTTCCTAGAATGTCATTGGCTTTGGTAGCAATATCACTTGGAAACCCCACCAAAGAAGGAGCAACCAATTTTTTCATGCTAGGAACACGCACAAATGAGTCATCGTCATCCTCTTCCTGCATCAGACCCTTCTTCTTGTAGTTCTTCAATAGATCCTTCCCACTCTCGTCCTCCTTTGCATCAGACGTCTTATGTGATCAGGGCCTCTTCTTTACCTGAAAAGGGGTATGGAATGTGTAACATGTATGTACTGATCCAAAAAGTACATATATGGTAACACTTATACTTACATTGTCCTCCTTGTCCTTGTCCTTGTAATCGGTGATATATTCAATCTCATCAGGTCGAACTTCCGGAATGCCAATACGACCATACACCGTGCTTTCCCAACGTTTCAGCTAAAAAGGGGTACGAAAGGGAATTGTATTGTTAGATGTTTATGAAATACATGAATGCATATGCATACATTTGTACATACCCTGATGCCTTCCTTAACTAAACCAACAAGCTTGTTCACCAGTGGCTCCGTATAGTATTGCAATCTACTCTTATCCATGAAGCCATTGCTAGTGGTTTCATCGCAATCCAAGTTGTCCAAGAAAAAAGCTGCCAGCTACTGTTAGTCATACAACATTGCTGTTCTAAAAAAAGAAAATATTTCAAAGATGCTTACAAGAAAGGACACCGGGCTCCAAATGTTCTGACTTTCATGGAATTTTTCTAAACCTTTCTTCAAATGATTAATCAATAGCTTGCACCAGTCATTGGTAGCTATCTTCTGTATGTCCAAGACCTCTTCCATGCTCTTCTTAGTAAAATAGAAAGAAGAGGTTGTAAAGCAGGAGAAGCTGAACAGTTCTGCTATAAAAAGCCTGACTTCCAGCATAGCGTCATTATTTTTCCTAGCAGTTGAACACGCTTTCAAAACATGATCTCCATTATAATCCTTGACCTTCCCATTGGTCTTCCTATCGGTGACAGTAGCAGCAAGAGCATCACTAAGGTCCTTCACTGTAGCATTTTGACCATGAAGAATATCATCAGGGTTAAACTTACATAATAGCCTAAAATATGTAGATAAACTTATATAATAGCAACTCAAAATCTGTAAACATTTACCTAGTTTTCCCGAGTCCCATATCATCACAAAGGATACCCCTCCACTACTTCTACATTGGACTTTCCAAAACCACTAGATGGCTTGAAACTAACGAGATAAAAGACCACTATAAACTGAATAAGACAGAGAAATCTTAGCCGACTCTTAATAACTCATACTAATTGAAAAGTAAAACAACTAAACTCTCACATCTATAAACAATTTACTTCTTTATGAATTCCTACAATCCAGATTTATCGACCAATGACAAATATTTCAAGACTACTTTTATTGTAACAATTGATGCTAAACAAGAGGGAGGAGTGCCTATATGTTGTTTCTATTGGCTGAAAGAGGGAGAGTGGCTATATGTTGGTCCAATTGTCCGAACAAGAAAGAGAGGAGTCAGGAAGAGAGATAGAGAGCAAATAAATGAGTAGCCCAGAGTCCCCAACCTATCCCTTGCTCCCATTTTATAGAGGTGGGATGATAATTTTTATTTCTTTCCTTGGTGGGGTTCATTACTACAAATGAGCCCCTATAATTTACAAACATGCCCTAACTGTTCACAATTATGTTCTTAGTTCTAGTACGTAATTGAGCCTTTTTACACAATAAGGGGGTCCCTGTTGTGGGTTTGATTTCATGGCAGTAACTAGTGATTCGATTAGTGGGTCGATGCGTGTGACTTTGGTGCTTTAGCACTCAAGACACAAAGCATCTATCCTGATTCAGGCATCTAAGCCTTACGTCTAGTAGAGGTTTCTGTGTTAGAATGCTCAATTGAGTTTTTACAATGAGAGAGAGAAGTGGTAGGAGAGCACTAAGCTAGTGGTCTAGGGCTTGATCTATTTTTGTCGACCTTCATCTATAGGAGACCATGCCCAACCTTATATTTCAGAGGGTCTGGGGCGTATAAGGAGAGTGGTTCATCGAGGCTTTCTAGAGTTTCATGTACTTATTCTTTGGTTTGATGGCGGCGTCTTACTCCTCCCTCATCGATGTCATGGCCTGAAAGCTCTAGTTTGGTTTTGGTGAATTGATGAAACCCTAAGTGCTAACCTAGTTTATCAAGTGATCATGAGATAGGTAGCACACTTCAAGTAGAGAAGCTAATGAAGATCATAACATGACAATGGTGATGGCATGGCGATGATCAAGGGCTTAAACTTGAAAAGAAGAAAGAGAAAAACAAAAAGCTCAAGGCAAAGGTATAATTTGTAGGAGCTATTTTGTTTTGGTGATCAAGACACTTAGAGAGTGTGATCACATTTAGATTTGATAGCCGTACTATTAAGAGGAGTGAAACTCGTATCGGAATGCGGTTATCAAAGTGCCACTAGATGCTCTAACTCATTGCATATGCATTTAGGATCTAGTGGAGTGCTAACACCCTTGAAAACATTTGTGAAAATATGCTAACACATGTGCACAAGGTGATACACTTGGTGGTTAGCACACTTGAGCAAGGGTGAAGAAGACAGAGGAGATGCCAGCGTCGATCAAGTGACCAGACGCTGGATCTAAATACACCGGACGCTGACTGCCTGCGTCCGGTCACGCTGACCTGGCGGTACAGTGGCTAGGGTACTCCACCGGACGCTGGGCTGTGTCCGGTCGAGGTGGACCGGACGCGTCCGGTCGAGGAAAATGGATTTGGACCCTTACTGTACTCGACCGGACGCTGAGGCTTCAGCGTCCGGTCAGTTTTGCCAGAGCGCCCGGTCAGCACTTAGCCATTGTGATCTAACGATTCAGTTTGAACTCAGAATGACACGTGGCAAAAATTAGTGGACCGGACGCTGTGTCTAGGGTCCGGTTAGTATGACCGGAGCGTCCAGTCAGAGCGCAGTGTGCCCAGTGAAGGGGTACAACGGCTCTATTTCGTGGGGGCTTCTATTTAAGCCCCATGGCCGACTATGGCTCATATCTTTGGCCATTTTCATTGACATAGCAACCTTGTGAGCTTAGCCAAAGCACTCTCACTCATCTCCATCATTGATTCATCATCATAGTGAGATTGGGAGTGAATCCAAGTGCATTGCTTGAGTGATTGCATCTAGAGGCACTTGGTGTTCGTGTTTTGCTATGGATTTCGCTTGTTACTCTTGGTGGTTGCCACCACCTAGACGGCTCGGTGCAGCGGTGGAGGATCGGCATGAGTTAGTGATTGTTCGTGGCCGTCTCCGGTGATTGTGAGGGGGGTTGTACCTTCCCCGGCGGAGCGCCGAAAGATAACTCTAGTAAATTGCTCGTGTCATTGAGTTACCTCACTTGTGGGTCGATTCTTGCGGTGTCCTATCATGTGGATGAGGTTTGTGAAACACCTCTTAGCCGCCGAATCACCAAGTGTTACTCTTGGTGGTTGCCGCCACCTAGACGGCTTGGAGCAGCGAGGATCGTTGAGCGGAGGGTGGTGATTGTCTCCGGCTCCGATCGTGGTGATTGTGAGGGGTTCTTGACCTTTCCCCAGCAGAGCGCCAAAAGGTACTCTAGTGGATTGCTCGTGGCTTGTGTGATCCTCATCTTGTGTTGGTTGTGCGGCACCCTATTGAGGGTTTGGCGTGTGAAGCCAATTAGCGCGTGAACCTCCAAGTGAGTGAATCGCCACAACGAGGAGTAGCTTGCCGGCAAGCAAGTGAACCTCGATAAAAATCATTGTGTTCATCCTTTGATTCCGATGTGATTGGTCTTCATTGTTATTCATCCTTGTGATTGATTGGTTCATTCATCTTCACGGCGGTATAATCTTCTTGATCACTCTCTTTACATTATCGCAAACTAGTTGACAAGCTCTTTAGTGTAGCTAGTTGTGAGAGCTTGCTTGCTTGATTAGTGTGGCTCTTTAGTTAGCTTTTGAGAGCACACTAACATAGAGTAGTATCATAGCTATTGTGTGAATAGATACTATCTAAACTAGAATTGTGATAGGTGGCTTGCATTTTGAGTAGGCTAGCGCAACACTTGCTTCGCCTCATAATTGTCTAACCATTTTGTTAAGTGTTGTTGTAGAAATTTTATTAGGCTATTCACCCCCCTCTAGCCATTAGGACCTTTCATGGCCGACAGTGCTAAATAGAATCCAGCAGCTTTTGTAGGAACCTAGAGCTGATCGTCAGACGCTGGAAGAGCCATTATGCCTTACCCGAGTCACCTACCTCCTAGTGTCCACTGCACGCTAAGGCCATGCTCGCATTTAGTGAGAAACTGACTAGCGGGCATGAGACACCTAGTGAAAACCTGACACCTAGTGAGAAACTGACTAGCTTGTCATGCTCATCTAGGGGCGTACAATGGCTCTTGTGTTATTCCTTGGTCGACTAGCGCCTCCCAAGGTTAGGAGCCTCCCGAGCCTTTCCAATCCCCAGGCGCGGGAGACTGGGTCGTGGCTCTTCCTGTCAAGCCTATCTCCTAGAGGCTAGGGCCTCCTCTAGAAGTGGGCCTTCTTAGGCCCATTAGACCTTTTGTGATTGTCCAAAGTGTGGGCACGAGTGCACACAACCAACATAGCCCTTGAGCCCCTGGATGACTAGGAGAATTAGTCAGGGGTCAATCATACTGTCATGGCACTAATCCGATGGTTTAGGTAACCCCTTGTTAGATACTCAACAGTCCCTAACATATAATGCAGCCACGACATTAGCCCCTTAACTGTTCGGTTTTAGCTGGTAAAATAAGACCCAATAGCTATTCCAATTAGATGAGGCCCAATTACAACTCAGTCTTGGCTACGAGGATCACCATTTGCAACCCATACACGTGCGCCTCACTAAAAACTTCATCCCAAAAACCTTATGGGAAAAAGGATATGGAGAAAAGAGCACGCACATGAAATAAAGATCAACTAGGGGTATTTTTGTCTTTGATTGGTCTTCAGTCACAACCTTCACCAGAGCCTTTGCGATATCATTTTTGGTGGCTCCTTTTGCATGGCCATGAGCCCTCAACGGTTTTACTTCATGGATTCATCTCTGCCGAAGTGGTCGATGTTGTGGAAGTAGTCGTAGACAATCACATTGCAATGCCTTCAACCCTTCACTCACAGGCGCCAGGCAATGCTTGCATATATACGGGGATTGCTTCTCAAATGTGCCCCTAAACCCTCTTGGCTAGTGAGTGAGAGATTGTTGGTGTAGTTGATGTAGACGAGGTAGATATGGGGTTTGTTGCACATGATGCAATCTATCCCCTCTATCCTAATTGATGGTGAAGGCAAAGTCAATGACGCTAAAATTGATGGTGAGCCCCTCGAGCCAAAATGTTGGCGAACGCAAGTCGATATTGCTGAATTTGATGGCGATCCCCTTGAGCCAAAATGTTAGTGAAGTCAACAATGAGCCCCTCAAGCCAAAATGTTGGCAAAGGCAAAGTCAATAAAGCCGAAGTTGACGGTGAGTCCCTCATTCCAAAATGTTGCCGAAGGCAAACTCAGTGACACCAAATTTGACGACGAGCCCCTCGACCCAAATTATTGGTGAAGACGAAGTCTATGTCGCTGAAGTTAATGGTGAGCCCCTTGAGACGAAATGTTTGAGAAGGCAAAGTTGATGACGATAAAGTTGATGCGAACCCCTTGATCTGAATTGGTGCGAAGGTGAAGTTGCTTCTTTCATGGGTTCATAAGACATCATGGAGATGCTAGAGGAGCGATGTGGCCGAGTGAAAATTGGATCTCTTTGATGTAGTTTAATGTCTCCTATGCAAGCTGATATGTGTTTCTTGAGATTAAGAATGCTTCCGCTTTGATCGATTTAGAATGCTTTTGGACTGGCACTACAATGTGAAATTTAAAAATAGTTTGAAAAGCTTATAAGCAAAAGTCTCGTTCCTAAGATGTGAAGCCTTAGCTTCTTCTTCTTATAGCCCACATTTTGGTCAACATGAAGAAGTAGAGTTGTGGCTCTGAGCGACTTCGGTGCTCATGTTTCCCATGATGCGAAACGTTTGAGCTTTAGCTCTTGTTGTAGCCTTCATTCATGTGAAGTTTTGGTGACACGAGAACATAGAGCTATCCACTCTATTTTGTTTTCTTTGGTTGTTCATATTTTTAGCAGCGCAAAGTCATACAACTCTCCGCTCTATTTTGTTTTCTTCGATTGCTTATATTTTTGGCAATGCGAAGTCATAGAGCTCTCTGCTCTATTTTGTTTTCCTCGGCAGCTTGTATTTTTGGCAACACGAAGTCAAAAATCTCTCCGCTCCATTTCTTGGGAGCCTTAGCTCACCAAATTTAGTGCATGAATGCAATGCAATTGATAGATGCGATGATGCATATGTTGCATCCATTTGCATACAAAGAATAGCAAAATCGTAAATGAAATTCAATATCCCATCATGGAAACTTGTGACTTCGCTGTTTTTTTACGAAAGTAGGTCATTTCTTTGAACTTTGGATCATAGAAATTTCATAGCATTTGCGAAAACGCAGGCAAAACTGATTCATGTTGGCGGAAAGTTAATGCTTTAAATGGTTGTAATAAGATTCGTGAATATAAGAACCTAGAAAAAATAAATAAATGCTAGATGCAACTAATGCTAGAGTGGAGGTGGTGGTTGGTACCTATGTTTATACCTGTTGTAATGGGTTGATGATTTGCAAAGGTTGATAGCTGATAAAATCCGACAATCACCATGTTTTCCGAAGACCAAAGTGCGAGAGAATAATAGATAGTGAAATTCAATGATCAAAGCAATTCATCATTTCAGTGAAAACCAATATCATAAAGTCCAATATAGTGACAACCGATAATAGATGACAATTAATAATTGATTGAAAACCACTACTTGTTGGAGACCAATATAACTTGGGTATAATCATGCATTTAGAGAAGGATTATATATTAGAGGGTTAGGTTAAGTAGGAAAGGAATACTTTTAGGCCCCATTCGGATCCTTAGAATTGAACTCATTTTAATAATCATAATTTAGACACATATTAATTAAGCTAATATGATTATATCTGTATATTATTGTTGGCTATACGAGAGAGTTATGTGTTGCATTTCTACCGTAGAGGAGCGAGTTAAAGAGCGTGTTATAAGTTGCAAAGTAGAAACATATAATGGTGATCTATAGAATCAATTTCTATCTCACACCCTATAAATTTGAGATAGGCTTATACGTGAACTTTGGAAAGTGGTGGAATGTCAAATTCTAAGCTAAATAACATAATTTATTAAGTAGGTTTTAATTCCTCCAAATGAAAGGATCCAAACGGCACCTTAACAGTTTTTCACAGCCATATTTTAGAGTGAGAACTTCATTTTCAGGAGTAGTGCATACATTAACTAATAACAAATTGACCGAGTCGAGAATAATAAAATGGCCTCCCTACGTGCCTCCTCTTCTTCTCGTTCTGCTTCGCCTCCTGCCTGCCTCATTGATGGACTGGTTTATCTAGACATTGCTTCAATTCCATCGCGTGTTGCATGCAGTGAGAACTTGTGACTTGAACTTTTTTTTAAAAATCTGAGAAACTAAAACACCCAATCGTCATGTTCATGTAGTTCGTGCAAGTGGGAACCCTGCCTGCCGGGTACGTACATACTAGTAATAAATTGGTCAGGATCACAGCAATGTACTATAGTATCTCGCTCGCTGGACATACTGCTGCCTTAGTTCGGCTCAGAAACAATATAAGAATTGGCTTTCAGTAGGGGTTTCGACCCCTCCTGTCCCTCAAAAAAAAAAAAAAAAAGAATTCCCTAAAAAAAACATGCTTTCAGTTTCCATCATCCTCAATAAAGATGTTGCACTGTTATGAACAATCCTGGCAAAACCAAATTGAAAGAATATTGCCCAAGGGGAAAAAAAAAGAAACTCTCATCTAAAATTATTATCTAACTGGGGTAAAAAGAATTGACTGGACACACAAACTGAAGCCTATGGTCCTAGCTGTGTATATGAATGCTCCAGCCAGCAAACTAAAGACCGGAACCTAGATAGCTAGGAATGTGTAGGGTGATCATCGCCGTTTCCATCGCCATCGCCATGGCCATGCTGTGTTGACAAATAATCGTCGCCATGGCCGCCACTGCCGCCAGTAGACGCCTTTGCAAATCTGCCTTTGACTCGGTTTCGTGTGTCTGCTCGTACCTTCCGGGATACATACATGATCTGTTTGCCAAACCTACAAATGCAAAAATCACAAGGGCTCTGTGTTACACACAAACATTTCATATAGACCGAACTAAAAATTTTATCTAGTGGAACAACCAAGCTATACCGAGGAACAGTAACAAATTGATTGCTAGGATTATCAAAATTGACACCACATTATGACAGTGCATTTTTCACTACTAGAACAACCAAATCATAAGACAGAATAATGAATTCAGAAGCAATACAAAACATGCCTCATGACAATTCAAGAGTACCAAAACATATAGTACAGAAAAAAATGGGAGAATAGTAGTAGACCATTTTGCATTGGGTAGTTAAGTATAGGGTCATTAAGATCTGATTGTAAGAAACATAGATAAATCATAGAAAATTGTGAAATAAAAAGGAGAACCACTAATCAGAGAAAGAAATCATGGTAACTATAGGAAAAACAAAAAAGCAAATGGAAGAATTAAAGAAAACATGTAAACCCTCCCACAATGGGCCGCGCACTTCATCATTGGGCTCCCATCGGCCCATGGCCGCGAGGCCAGCAGGGATCAAACGAACTCCGTTCATATATAGAGAGGCATTATAATATTATTATATTATATTCTTAGCAGTTTTATTTTCATTTCATAGCCATGTTTCCATTTATATATAGAAAAAACTTCACATCTTGAGGATCGGAGTAGACTGAGTATGACAAATCGATCGATGTACGTAACTGAGCTGAGAGTAATACTTAATTATATTAATGGCCTTATATATAAGCACGTACCTCCTGTTCTTCCTCTTGTCCTTGTACCTCTGCTTAGCCTCCTCCCTCTTCTCCTGCAGCTTGGTTTTTGCCTCCATGTCTCGGCTTGATCCTTGCATCGGCACCGAGGACGCCGCCTGCTGCTGCAGAGGCGCGTCCTGGTCTTGGTGGAGGACCGTCGTCCTGCCTAGCGCTGCCGGCGCCAAATGCTCATCAATACCCAAGTGCCTGCTTGGGAACTCGTCCGGCGGCCACATCGGCAAGCCGCTGTTGAAGAATTTGCATTGTTGAGGAGGAAGTTGGTGAGGAGGACGAAGAAGCCAATCCGGGTTTGGCGTCATGCCTTGTTGAAGAGAAAGTTGCTGATGAACAGGAGTAAGCAGATCCAGCTGGTATGGCGTCATGCTGGTGCTCGTGTTTGCAGCAGTGCTCATCACTGAACTGCTGAGCCGGAAAGCTGCATTGTTGCCGGTAAGAGATTCCATAGCATGATCAGTAGAAGATCGGGTTACGGTATCCGAAGAATATGATGACGATGGGTTTAACGGCTGAGGATCAGCATCATAACCCGACGACGACGACCACCACGCCGCCTCTGGCTACAGTACCGAACAGTCGGATGAGTAGCTATGTACCAGCAGGAAATGTGTAACGACTCATGCAACATTACATCGCATTACATATATATAGCAGGAGGCATTTGGCACTACACCTATTTGGCACAACTCCATTCTAAGATTTTTACCATCCCAAGATAAATCAACAGTTATTAGAATCATCCTAAGTCATCAAACAATTTTAAGTTTGATCAAGTCTGTAGGAAAGAGCAACAACTAATATCTAAAACACCAAACGAGTATATCATGAAAATATATTTCATGGTACATATAGTGATACTAATTTGGCAGTGTAAATACCAATGCTCTTTTTCGATAAATTTGATCAAACTTAAGTACAGGTTGACTTAAAACAACATTTGTTTTAGGACGGAAAGAGTATTTTCATTTTTTTATTGAACCTAACCAAAGGTTGAAACCACATTAGTTTATCATTGAAACTCCAAATTCTCCTCAAATCTTGAAGGAGCGCCAAAGCTCTGCCAAATAGACCTAGTACAACAATTTAGGTGAACTTGTGTAGTGAACCATGATTATTTATTTTTAAAACAAATCACAGAGGAGAGCTGCCGACAAAATTAAAAAATCCAGATATAATAAACTAAAGGGTCTCTGGAGGTCTCCGTTGGACATGTCCAAACCATCTCAACCGGTAAAGCTTGTTTAACACCAGTTGAGATGGTTTGGACATGTCCAACGGAGACCTCCAGAGACACCGGTGCGTAGTGGAATCCTAAACCAGGATAATAACGTGATGAGAGGCAGAGGAAGACCGAAGTTGACTGGTAGAGGCAATAAAAGGAGACTTGAAAGGATGGAATATACCCAAAGACTTAGCCTTAGATAGGAGTGCTTGGAAGACAGTTATTCACGTGTTTGAACCTTGATTGCTTCTGTTGGGTTTCAACTCTAGCCTACCCCAACTTATTTGTGACTTAAGGCTTTGTTGTTGTTGTTGTTGATAATAAACTAAAGGGTCAAAACAAACAATGGCCACAACTATAGTGAATCAATGACGATGATACTGAACACTGAATAGTTCAGAATACGGGAGCATTGGCTATATATGCATACCTCGTCAATGAGGGAGTTTGCCAGGGGCGCGGTCAAGCTCCAGTCGTCCATGAAGTTGAAGTCGTCGAGTTGCCCACCAGCACCAGTTGGGTCTTCGGGGAGGTGGTTGTACCAGTCGAAGTGGTCTTCTGTGAAGAGAGCAGCATCTCCTTCACCGCCGCCGGTCGGTAAGGCCGCCGCCGCAGCTGGCACGCCGCCGGCAACCGCTGCTGCCCCGTCGCCGGCCACCGCCTGCTTTTCAAAGTTGCCCCCGGTTTCGATGAGACTGCTTGATGGCAACTAGTAGTACGCACACCAAAGGTAAAAGAGACAAACTTGCAGCGAAGATCTGTTGCCTGAAGGTAGGCAGTGATCCAACCACAAGGGAAGGAGAAAAACACAAGAAAGAGAGATGTGTCAGTTGCATCTCAATTGGCCTGGCCCTTTCTTCAAATCAAGGCTTTCTGTTTGAGATCCGAAATTGTTGTCACTATTAGTTCAGTCATCAAACTAAACGACCAAGATAAACATTTAAAAAAATATATGAATCAGAGTATCAGACTAGCAAATGCAAGCAGTATGTAATGTAGGTACCTCATTCAGCATAATGTGTTGTTCGTCGCAAGATCTGCTGCTGCCGGGCAAATCTGTTGGTTTCAGTTCGATGTTGAGTAGGTCAGGGACCCACTGCGGCGGTGGCGGCGGCGTTAAAGGCGGCGGCACCTCGGCGCGCGGAGCGTCAATGTAGAGGATGCGCGCGAGGTCGGCGGGGTCCGGGAACCCGGTGTAGGAGCGCGTCGGGCTCCAAGCGTGGCCCTCGGCATCGCACCCAGCGGCACGCGCGCAGTGCGCGCAGAGGAAGGCCCGGTGGACGGCGCAGCGAGCGGCGGCGGCCGCGGCGTGGCATCCCTCGCAGAGCGGGGCGCGCTCGTGGGCGCCCACGGTGGCGGCGTGCACGGGGACGTCACAGAGCAGGCACAGGCGCGTGCCGTGCTGGGCGCAGTGCAGCAGCGCGCGCTGCGCGGCGCAGTAGTCGCAGGGCACGCCACCGCCGTCGTCCGGGACAACCATGGTGTCGTCCGCCACGCCCGTGCCAGCACCAGCAGCAGGTGCAGGTGGCCACCCGTCGTCCCATGCCGCCCCCGCCGTATAACATGGTGCGCCGCCGGCCGGCCGGCCGGCGGCGAGGGTGGAGTTGGAGGGGTCTCTCGTATTGGCAGCACGGTAGTGGGGATCCGTCGAGGGGGTTGGTTTGGTTGGTGGCTTCGTACGTGCGTGCGGCGCTGACGATGGCGGCGGCGGCACGACTCGAGGCTGGTTAGGTCGGAGTGTGTATCTATCTATATATAGAAGTCAGCAGCCACCACCATAGGGCCGAAAATTTAAAATACGATCTGGGCTGCGCGTATTATTCAGTCAAACCCGAGCTGTCCAACAATAATTTCAAAAAAATTGAGAGTAGATTTTAAAAACTCTTAGAAATGATTTTTTTTAGTTGACACCACCGACATAGTACATATTAGGGCGCCGGTAACTAAAAAAAAAGGTGTTCAGGCCTGGTGCCTACCTTAGCCTCTTCCTCGTAAACTTTAGTCCATATCACATTGGATATTTGACAGATGCATGGAGTATTAAATATAGACTAAAAATAACTAATTCACTACCGGAATCGAAGGATTTGCCGAGTGTCATATTCTTTGCCGAGTGTATTTTATCGGACACTCGGCAAACCATCTCTTTGCCGAGTGCCAAATTAAAAACACTTGGCAAAGATTTGACACTCGCAAACTATCTGTGTGCCGAGTGCCTTACTAAAAACACTCGATAAACATTCTGACACTCGGCAATTCTAATGAAAAACACTCGACAAACTTCGGCACTCGGCAAATATGGGAAAAACACTCGGCAAATTACAGCACTCGGCAAACATCGTGCCACGTGTCCCTCCATTGCCCTTTTGCCGAGTGTCCGTTGGGCAACACTCGGCAAATAATTTATTTATTTATTCTCATTTAACCTTGAAACTTTTTTTTGTACTCAACAAACAACATAGCATAATCCATGTTAAAATTTAGCATTTTTTTGATCTGTTTGCTAGTTTTAATTCATTAAATGCATTCTAGGAATTTAATCGATTTACGTCAAATTTGATCTATAAGTGCATGAAATAATAGAATAAAATGGGTAAAAAAATCATATTCATGGTGTCAAGTCTATTTTTTGGCCTTACCGAAGAAATGAATTTTTTTGAAACATCTGGGTGCCAACACTCGACCATCGACATGTAGCTTATTGGTTTTTTAATTATAAAAAATCCAAACGAAGTCTGAAAAACATAGGACTTGCCATTGTATCGTGATATGATACATAGAGGCTATGGTAAAAAATTGAGAAGATTTCGAAAAAGTTGTAACGTACATTGCTTAGAAATCGAAGCATCTCTAAGGAAGAATCGTGGTATCGAGAGAGAACAGGACAGGTTTGAAGGCGAAGTGACGGCTCAATCATCGTTTGACCTTGAAACTTTTTCTATACATTAGATTGAGCTCAAACTTTCTGAGCTTGCTATTTTCCCCTCCCATGAAAAGAGAAAAATAAATAAATAAAAAATAAAAAATAAAAATAGGGGGTTTGCAGAGTGTCAAACAAAAACACTAGGCAAATAGGGGTTTTAGCGAGTGTCACAAAAAAACACTCGGCAAAAAGAAAGGTTTGCTAAGTGTCCAAAATAACACTCCGCAAAGAAAAAAAATGACCCACCCGCCTCTCCCCTCCCTCGTGACACACACACCCCCTCCCCTCCCTCCCAGCTCGCTCCCTCCCATCCTCTCCCGCGTGCGGCCGGCGCCTCCCCTCCTCCCACCGGCGGCCGCCCCTCCCCTCCTTCCACCGGCGGCCGGCCCCTCCCCTCCCTCTCTTCCCCGGCCCCTCCCTCCCCTCCCTCACCGGCGGCGCCCCTCCCCTCCCCTCCCTCACCGGCGGCACCCCTCCCCCGGGATCCACCGCGCTCGTGGTTTGCTCCCCTATTCGTGACCTCGTCAACCATGCGCGAAGAGCGCAGCACCTTCCCCGTCTGCAACAATGCGCTTCGGATCTCTAGCCTCTGGATCTCCTCCCCTTGCTCGACGACGGCCTAGATCTGCCCATAGCCGTGGCTCTGAAGGCGGAGCTTCATCGATAGAAGATGCTCGACAGTCCACTGAGGCGTATCCCACGATGATAGATTTGTCATAGAGGTGAGCGAGATCAGGAGCGAGATGGTAATACGAGCACCAAGACACAAGATTTAGATAGGTTCGGCCGTCAGTATGACGTAATACCTACATCCTGTGTTCTGATGTATTGCATTGAGATGTATGGATCGTGTCCACTAGGGGACGCCTGCCTCTCCTTATATACCGTGGAGGGGTAGGGTTACAAAGAAAGTAGCCTATTTGGTACTATACAATATCTTGCGGTGCACGCCGAGCAGCGCCGTGTACACCTTGATCTTGTGGGCTGGGCCACCTCTGATTGTGCGGTCCATGTCTTGTCTTGTGGATATCGGGGGCCATACCCCCACAACTAGTCCCCGAGCCTGACAGTAGGTGACGTAGTCATGTGGTGCCAGGGTTAGAAAGTAGAAGACCAGCCGAGCAAGCAGCCAGTCCCCGGGCGTAGCCACGAGATGAGAAAAGCGCACATTCACCGCAAGATGAAGTGTGCCCACTTAGTCCCCGAGCCTGCTGGAAGATGAAGAATGAATCTTGTAGCAGGGTCAAAGAAAAAGAAGTCTGAAAGCTTGCCGACGTCGTCTGACATGCGCGTATCAAGACCCCAGACATGCTGCCCAAGATCAGCACCCTGATCCGAACAACATGGAGCAGCTTGATAGCACACCGATGAGACGTAGCAAGATCCGAGCACAGAGGAGTCCTCGACGTAGCTGGCGATGTCCGAGCACCAAGGAGCGAGGAGTCCCGACGTCTGAAAGGTCCTTGTTGGTTTTGGTAATTGAGTGACAACCTAGGTGGACTAATTGTGTTTATGTGAGATACACAGGTGATTAGTCCACAGGTACATATGTGTGAGCAACATATGCCATGAAGGTGAAAATGGCTTGGAGATGTTGCAAAGCTCACACATGTGATGATGAAGGAGCTTATTGCACATGAGACATGACATTGAGTCATGTGATCAAGGTGGAGAAGATCAAGACATGACTTGGCTTGATGGACCAGTTGCAAGCGTGAAGGGCAAGTCGAAGGCTTTGGAGTGATGGACCGCGTGGCGGTGAAGCTTGAGCAAGACTTGGCGCCGATGGACGATGGCAACGGTGAAGAGCAAGTAGAGTCAAGATCGATGAACCAATATGATCATGTGATGATATGAAGTGGATCATATCATTGTTGATCGTGTTGGTGCATGTGTTGCATCGACATTGAAGGAGATGGAATGGAATGCGCAAGGCAAAGGTATAACCTAGGGCATTTCATTTCACCGGTCATAGGTGTGTAGAGAAGTTTATGACCGGGTTTAGGATAGATGGCCGTACTATCAAGAGGGGCAAACTTGTTTGCATATCGGTCATCTAGTGCCACTCGAGTGATCTAACTTTGCATTGTCGCTAGGATCGAGTGGCGTGGCAAGTTGAGTGGCTAACATCCTTTGGGAAATGATTGTGAAAATGCTAACACACATACACATGATGGTGTACACTTGGTAGTGTTGGCACATTTACAAAGGAGGTGGTGTTTGCAGGGGTGAGATGGGTTTCGGCACTTTCGGGAAAATGGAATATCTATTTTCTATTGCGCCGGATGCAAACTCTTGGTGGTTGGCACATTGGAGCAAGGGTGAAGAAGTTAGAGGAGAAAGGGATTCGGTCTCACTGTTTAACAGTGACCGGACGCTGAGTCCGAAACGACCGGACGCTGAAGTAGTGCGTCCGGTCAGGCTGTCGGTCGGCACAGTGCTTAGGGTTAAGCACCGGACGCTGGTGGTGCGTCCGATCGCGTTCGACCGGACGCGTCCGGTCATGCTCGGGAGCTTACTGGAAACGACCGGACGCTGAGGGTCCAGCGTCCGGTCAGTTGAAGCTGCTGCGTCCGGTCAGGTTAAGTGACCGTTGGAATTGGGACACGTGGTCGTCTGCGGGCGACCGGACGCTGAGGTCCAGCGTCCGATCAACACGACCGGAGCGTCCGGTCGGCCCGACCGTTGCCCAGTGAAGGGGTAACGGCTAGTTTAGCCCTTGGGGCTATAAATAGAAGTGGCCCTCGGCCATGGCTGGTGTGGAGCACCTCAAGGGACTTAGTGTCCATGCTTGTGAGTGCTTGGGAGCCCTCCATCACACACATACTTGATAGCGATCATCCGATTATGTGAGTGAGCGATTCTAGTGCGATTGCATCGTGAGGTTGCATCGAGTGGCACTAGGTGATCGAGTTGCGAGCCGGTGGTGCTTGTTACTCTTGGAGGTTGCCACCTCCTAGACGGCTTGGTGGTGGTCTCCGTCGAAGCGCGCAAGAAGCTTGTGCGGCGCTCCGGAGAAGTGCTTGTGAGGGGCACTTGTGCTCGCCCCGTGGGAGTCGCGAAGAGCAACATTAGTAAAGCGTGTCATTGAGCTACCCTCACTCAAGGGGTAGGTTCTTGCGGTGCCCGACGTGCGGGCTTGGCGGGTGATGCCAATTAGCCGCCGAACCACCAAGTGAGCGGTCGACACAACGGGGACTAGCGTGTTGGCAAACACGTGAACCTCGGGAGAAAAATCATCGTGTCAACCTTGTTCTTCCCGTTGGTTTGCATCTCCGTTACACAAGCTTGCGTTTACTTTCATATACATTAAGCTTGTGTTGTTGCTTTTGTAATTAGTTAGCTTGTGTAGCTTGCTAGTTACCTTCATGCTTGTGTAGCATAGAAGTAGCTCCCTTGCGTGGCTAATTTGGTTTGTGTAACCTTGTTAGTCACATTACTTAGTTTGTGTAGCTAAGTCTTTGCGCTCTCTAATTAGGCATTGGTTGCCTTGTTATTGAGCATTGCTAGTGAGCTTAGTTAGCTTTGTGCTTTTGCTTACTAGCATGTGTAGGAGCTCCCTTGTAGCTTAAAGTACTAGTGGCATAGGTTTGTGTGACCTTGCTTCTAGAATTGATTAGGAGAGCTCTAACTAGCCCGGCACCTTTGTTGCATAATTGTTATCTTTGCAAGGTGCTAGTGAACATATATAGTGGGGTATAGTCTTGGCTAGACCGATAGTTTTAATTCCGCATTTGTATCGGTTAGCCGACGCGATTAATTTTAGAAAAGACTATTCACCCCCCCTCTAGTCCGCCATCTCGACCCTTCAACGTCGCTGGCGATGTCCGAGCACCGAGGAGCGAGGAGTCCCCGGCGTCGCTAGCGATGTCTGAGCACCGAGGAGCGAGGAGTCCCCGGCGTCGCTGGCGATGACCGAGCACCGAGGAGTCCCCGGCATCGCTGGCGATGTCCGAGCACCGAGGAGCGAGGAGTCCCCAGCATCGCTGGCGATGTTCGAGCACCAAGGAGGGAGGAGTCCCCGGCGTCGCCAGCGATGTCCAAGCACCGAGGAGCGAGGAGTCCCTGGCGTCACTGGCGATGACCGAGCATCGAGGAGCGAGGAGTCCCCAGCGTCGCTGGCGATGACCAAGCACCGAGGAGCGAGGAGTCCCCGAAGTCGCTCGCGATGTCCGAGCACCGAGGAGCGAGGAGTCCCGACGTCGCTGGCAATATCCGAGCATCGAGGAGCGAGGAGTCCTCGGCGTCACTGGCGATGTCCAAGCACCGAAGAGCGAGGAGTCCCCGGTGTCGCTGGCGATGATCGAGCACCGAGGAGCGAGGAGTTCCCGGCGTCGCTGGCGATGACCGAGCATCGGGGAGCGTGGAGTCTCCGACGTCGCTGGCGATGTCCGAGCACCGAGGAGGGAGGAGTCCTCGACGTCGCTGGCGATGTCCGAGCACTGAGGAGTCCCCAGTGTCGCTGGCGATATCCAAGCATTGAGGAGCGAGGAGTCCCCGATGTAGCTAGCGATGTCCGCAAGGTGAAGTGTGCCCACTTAGTCTTCGAGCACGAAGAATCCAAGCGCCGAGGAGTAACCGACGTATATGGCGATGAAGCACGAGCGACAAACAGTCTGGTCAACTGGTCGACGGCGAAGTGAGCATTGAGCAGAAGCGATCGGCAAACAGTCCGATCAACTAGTCGGCGACGAAGTCGATGATCCTAGCGGTCCGACCAGTTGATCGGTGGTGAAGTCCCGGCACCAGGTGATCCGATCACCTGGACGATGATCCTGCAATACAAATATGTAGAACGGGTAGTACATGATGTACAAATATATGAACTCCGGAGAAAAATCAGCAATGGCGATGAAATAGCGTAAGTAGCTCGACGATTAGTTGGTGTGAAGATGTATTTAATATAAACCGCCCGAACAGTTAGTTTGTAGCTGAGTCTCCAGCCTTAGCTAGCCCATAGTCCATAACGTCGAGCGCAGAGCCCGTGCACGTGTAGGAGGAACAGGCATGACCAAGGAGCCGCTGCCGACCACCCATAACGCAGAGCGCAGAGCCGGAGACAGGGCCGTCTCTAGAGGTGTCCGAGCATCAACGCGACTGTTCGGGGGTTCAGAAAATAGTTTGGAGAGCAAATATGGGGAAAACAGTTCGGAGAAACATTATGGCGATATACGGAGATTGGAGAATATTTAGAAGAATATTAAAGCGTGACTTAGCTTTAGACGGAAAGTCTGGTTGGCGACGTATGACGTTATCTGGTCGGCGTTGACAGCGAGCACCTGGCGGGTGGTGAGTTGTTGATGAAGACGACCTCGGAGATGGTTCCGAGATTGGATCTGCTGTCGTGGGGGCTGGTGTAGCCAGCGATGAATCGTCATCATGGACCGGCATGGATCTCCACGAGATTGATGACGAGAACGCGCTGTTGATTTGAGGTCCATCTGGCTCACCATGGATCAAGCGCACACCCCTACCTAGCGCGCCAACTGTCGACAGAAGATGCTCGACAGTCCACCGAGGGGTATCCCACGATGGTAGATTTATGGTAGAGGTGAGCGAGATCAGGAGCGAGATGGTAATACAAGCACCAAGACACAAGATTTAGACAGGTTCGGCCGTCAGTATGATGTAATACCTATATCCTGTGTTCTGATGTATTGCATTGAGATGTATGGATCGTGTCCACTAGGGGACCCCTGCCTCTCCTTATATACTCTGGAGGGGTAGGGTTACAAAGAAAGTAGCCTATTTGGTATTATACAATATCTTGCGGTGCATGCCGAGCAGCGCCGTGCACGCCTTGATCTTGTGGGCTGGGCCACCTCTGATTGTGCGGTCCATGTCTTGTCTTGTGGATACCGGGGGTCATACCCCCACAGTGAGTGGCCGGCGGACCCTCTCTCCCTCTTCCTAACTCTCCCTCACCCTCACCCTCTCCCTCACAGATCGATCCCGGTGGGGCTTCTTTCGCAGAGGCAGCGGCGGTGAATCATGGTCGTCGCCTCGGCGGCCTCCTCCATGCAATCCGGTGAGGTGGCAAGGTCCGTAACGGGCGTCGCAGATAGCCGTGTTCTTCATCCGCGGCGGTGGCGTGATGGGTCTTGATGCGCGGTGGTGGTGTCGGGGTGAGGACATGTCAGTGGCGCCGCCGTGCCCAAGCATGATGGCAGTGACGACGTCGAGCTAAGGTAAGAGGTCCCAAGGCCCAAACTTAGTAGAAATTAGGGTTTCCATTTTGAAATTTAGGGTAAAAGCGTGAAAATAATGATATAGGGTTTCGGGAATTTGGGGGAAAGTTTCAATTTGGCCGTGATTTGCAAATTCTCGTCCTACATGCTAATCCGAACCCTAGTGGCTTAATATGCACCGTCTTAGCATAAGTCATCATCAACAGGGGCTAATTAAGGCATGAACTTGGATTAATGTAGAACATTAAGCATTAAATTAGGCAAAAAATGCATTAGCCTGTGACTAATCATGACAATTAACTAAACCTAGGCCTTAGTGTTACTATTATTATTAATTTTTCACATTAAGACTCAGTACATGAGTATTACATATATTGTTTTTCCATATAAGAGGTCTTGAGCATTCATGCTAATACTGAACCGAGTTTGATGGAGGTTTGTATCAGGCCATTTTTTTTAATTTATCTCACTTTTTATTATCATTACATGAATGGTGTTTCTAACCCGATCGAGTGCAGTAATTTTCTTTGGAACTGAAATTATTACACTGTTGTAACAAAAAAAACTTACAGGATGTGCAAGGAGAATTGCTAGCTACGTATATAGACCAAACTGAAGAAACAGAACTCCTGTATGCTAAGTGTTTCTTTGTGATGAAAAAGTTTGATAGATAGAATCACATGCCTATATATGCCAAGAGTTGATAGGGGTATAATCTTACTGAAATTTTTATGCCTTCTGTATCTAAAATGTTCCGTATTTTCTATGATGTATTAGCTCCGGAAAAGAAGGCATTTAAGTAGGATATAAATAAATGCCAAAAGGGGACTCGTATCTTCAGGATTAAAACCTGCTGCATTGCATGCTCTCACTACTAGTCACAACTCACAATAGACCTACAGTCATCACTCACCTGAGACGACTATATATATATATATATATATATATATATATATATATATATATATATATATATATATATATATATATATATATATATATATATATATATATATATATATATATATATATATATATAAAATCTGCTGCTGCACTGCACTAGCTGTATATGTGTAGACTTTTCAAGAAGCCCGGTCATATATCCTTTATTTCTCAAGAAAGCAAGTGTGATGTATTCTTCTCCTGATTTGGTTTAAGCTCTCCAATCCTTTTCGCCAACGAACTTAATCGGTACTTGCTCGACTTTATTGCTCCACCATAGTGTACCGAAACTTCCTACAGTCTTACAAGTCAGTACAGATGCTGGCGTCTTAAAACCATAGAAGACCTTTACACAGTTGGTTTACAACAATAAGTAAATGCACTCGGTTTTTATTTCTACGTAAGGTAACAGTACAAGAGTCCTTAATATTGCAAATGTACTGCAGTACTTGTTTACTTTGCCTGAGCATAATATAAGTTCATGAATTTTGATCTGTTTATGTAAAATAAATTGCTCACAGTTGAAGAAGATCGTCGATGTAAGAGGAAACCAATAGAACCATGCACAAATGTTAATTCTTCATTTTTCTTATTGGTTCTCAGTAATCTCAGATCAATCATATATGTTAATTCTTCATTTTTCTTATTGGTTCTCAGTAATGTCAGATCAATCATATATGTTTGAGATGATACTCTACATCTACAACTGACATTTCAATCTGTCATGCAGAACATGATGGATGGGCACCATCAGCTCGCTATGGTGCAGCAGCAGCAGCATCCGAACCACGGCCAGCAGCAGCAGCAGCAGCACCCGCCGGCCGCCGCAAGCTGCCACGAGTGAGAGCGATGCACGCGGCCCACGCCACGACGAGGTGCTGATGGAGAGCAAGTCTGCCAGCGACATCACGGAGGGAGGTGCCGGGTCAGGCTCCGGTGGTGAGGAGCTGCAGGAGGATCTCAGCCTGCAGCCAGCCCGCAAGAAGCGCTACCACCGCCATACCCAGCACCAGATCCAGGAGTACCCGCACCCTGACGACAAGCAGAGGAAGGAGTTGAGCCGGGAGCTGGGACTGGGGCCTTGTTTAGATTACCTCCAAATTCACTCTCTCTCCATTACATCAATTTTTAGCCGCTTGTATGGAGTATTAAATGTAGGTAAAAAAAAACTAATTACACAGTTTAGTTGGAAATCACGAGATGAATCTTTTGAGCCTAGTTGGTCCACGATTGAACAATATTTACCAAATAAGACGAAAGTGGTACTATTCATCAGGTTCAAAAAAAAAAAAAACTTTCAATCTAAACAAGGCCTGGAGCCTCTGCAGGTCAAATTTTGGTTCCAGAACAAGCGTACCCAGATGAAGGTACTGACATCGTCACCAAATATCATCACCTGCTTGCATTCACGGTATGCTGTGTTGCTATATGTGCTAATGGAGTATCATGGATGGATGGATGGATGCGCTACTGCAAGCAGCACACATATGGCAGCTGACGAGTGTAATTCCTAATTATTTTTTTCTTTGGAAAATAGGTTTGTCGAGTGTAATTCATAAAAACACTAGGTAAACAATAATAGTATGATGAGAAAAAAATATTTTTTTCTATGGAAAATAGGTTCGTCGAGTGTAATTCATAAAAACATTCGGCAAACAATAATGGTATGCGGAGAAAAAATTATTTTTTTCTTTGGAAAATAGGTTTGTCGAGTGTAATTCAAAAACACTCGGCAAATAATAATCCTTTGCCGAATGTATTTTGGAAAAACACTCGGCAAACTATTTGCCGAGTGCACTATAAAAAATACTCGACAAATAGCTGTTTGCCGACACTGTAGATGTCGTGTGCTTACACTCGGCAAAGCCTTTGCCGAGTGTTTTTTTTGTCTTTGCCGAGTGCCTGTGACATATGGCAAAGTCACTGTGTCCGGTAGTGATTGCACAGATTACGACTAATTTGCGAGACGAAATTTTTAAACCCAATTAGTCTATGATTTGACAACGTGGTGCTACAGTAACACGTGTGATAATAATGGATTAATTAGACTTATTAAATTTGTCTCGTACGTTACTAAGGACTCGTGTAATTTGTTTTATTATTATTATTCAAATACTCCCATGTAACACTATCAGACGTGGCATCCTCAACTTTAGCCCCTAAATTTAAATAAGGCTTTAATTACGAAACCTCGACCGTAACTTTCAATTTTTTTTTGAGGCAGTAACTTTCAATTTTATATTTATATAAACGTGCTTGAAAGAAACGAAAACGTCCACACGCAAAGATACGCGGACGACCGCAAACTGCGGAAAATAATATGCATGCAGACGACCGCTACTCGTGCAAAAATACGATCTTGCACGTGGCCTTTTCTTTCGCACGCTAAGCAATGGCGGCAACGGTTTGCCGCGCCGTCACGGGAGCCGGAATTGGATTTACTACCGCTACCGGACAGTGTGCGCCGGTATCCCCAATTGCAACTTCTCGTGGGCGTCACGCGCCTCGGCCAAGTAAATTAATCAGGAGTAATCTTTTTCAAAGGAAATTAGGAGCAGTAATAATTACTAACCGCATCCGCATCTCTAACATTTTATCTACTCGCAATCTTATATTTTCAGCCCAACGAAAGAGGACGAAAAAAAAATTATATCCAACTATTTCTTATCCTAAAAAAGCATCTCCAATAGTTCATAGAAGAACAATGAGTAAATTAGTGAGTTTTTCAAGTTGTAAAAAAGTAGGAAGCATATTTGTTAGCTTTCTCCAACTATTTTCAATATCTGGCTTCTAAAAGTTAGAAGCCAATTTTGCATCACCGAACTATTTTTAAATCACCTCATCCACTTTTATACTCTCTTCGTCCATGAAAGAATGCAATTATGAATTACGTGTCAATTAAAGTGACAAGGACATGACACCAACGAATATGCCTATGAAAGTAAAAGACAAAGGTGAGCTCATTCCTATGTTTGTACCAACGAAAGTAATAATTTGTGGCTACCTAATGTTATTGCTTTTAATATGCTTAGGAACAATGATGATGATGATCATGATGATGTAAACTTGGGAAAGACACTTTCTATGGCCTCTACAACAAATGGGACATAGATACAACATGCACAAGATCGATCATAGAGTGTAGGCTCAACAAAGTCGAACATTCGGTAAGTCGCCAGCTTGACAGTGCTTCATTGGGAAGGTCATAACTCATCTATCCGGATTGTGATTGACATCAATGAGCACTTGATGGAAAGCTTGCTTGATAAGCTTTCAAATAGATCGGGTCTCATGCCAATATCACGTCGGCAAGGTCTTCAACTCATCAAAACATACTGTCATTGTTTCTATTGGGTGCTACGACGTCGTCGTGAGCTGTTATTAACAGTTAGGACCCTGGTCCAAGTTAGAGCACGTTCCAAGGAGATGGAGAACAAGCTCTTAGACGTCCTACTCCTTGGCCACCTCCTTAGGAGGCTGGCAAGGGCGTCCAAGCTAAGCCGGAGGTCCAGTCCAACTCGAAGTCAAGTCTGCCTCGGCCTTCAGGACCAGCCTGCAGTAAATCAAACGCCCAGGACGCATCTGGACCCTATTTTCAATGATCCACATATGGATGAAAAGCTAATTTCATAAGATAACCAATGACTTTGGTTTGAAGTGTAAATTCCACCGGAGTCAACTATAATCATCGAAACAAGTCAGCATCCAGAATCGGTCAGGGTGTTGTCTCACCGTCTTTTGGTCCGTTGGGCCATATATCGTCTTAGAGCCAGATAGGGGCGTGTCCAGGGGGTGACGAACCTTAATCATCAGTAGCCGCCACCCACGTTAGGGTTTGGGTTTTGCTTTAGATCAATCTGTCTTTGAACAATCTCCATTATCGATTTGTGAAACCTCACATTCGAGTGCTTAATCATACATCCACAACTGTCACTATACTTGAGTTGCATTTTATCTTGTTCTTGCTTGTGTTCTATGATTCGTAGTAGGGATTAGTCTTCTTGGCGAGGTCAACTAGATTGTGACACTATTGATAACTAGAGGAGATGTGGTTCTAAGGTCGTTGCGGGGTTTGGGTCTTTGTGATCTGAAGCCAGATCGGTGTGTCGCTCTCCACTAAATTGATAGTTATCTTGAGCCTGACGGAAGATCGAGAACCCCAGCCCCATTATAAAGTGATTCACGTTTGACCAAGTTTCTATTGAAGAGTATTCATAGTTATGGCTCCAAATCAATTTATTATGAAAATATATTTCATAATTAATCTAATGATATTTATTTGATATCCTAAATATTGATATTTTTAATCTATAATTGGTCAAACTTAAGATACTAAAATATAAGACTATGCTAGAATTGCATTCTTTCTGGACGGAGGGAGTACTTTCTTTCTCTCTTTGCTTATTTGCATTTGGATCTCTTCTTTCTTCTTGTTCTTCCCCCACATCCTTTCACCTCTAGATCCGTCCATTGGATATGCGTGCATATCTTTCCATGTGATTGGATCAACTTTCAATGCGGAAATATTGGGAGTTAAGATAAGGAATTATTGGAGAGAGTGGTTCTCTTAGAGATGTTGTTAGAGCATCTCCAATAGTTAACGAAACAACTGAAAGGTCCTAAATGGCTAGAGGGGGGGTGAATAGCCTAATTAAAAATCTACAAATCACTAGAGCAAACTTGGTTAGATAACTAAAAGGCTATAAAGCAATTTTGCTCTAACTCTACAAAACATGAAGCAAGCCACCTACCGAATGCTAGTTGTTATGATCTCTATATCACACACAACCAACCAAGTTATGTCTCTACTTCTACAACTAGTGAGCTAACTAGAATCTAGATACAACTAAATACAACTACCTACCACAACTAGCAAGGCAAGCAACAAGCTCTCTACACAATATATGTACTAGAAAGGTAAAGAGCAAGTGTAGTAGTGATACCGAACCAGCAGGAGATAAATCAATCACAAGAATACCGAGATGACACAATGATTTATCCCCGAGGTTCGGTTGCTTGCCGACAACCTACGTCTTCGTTGTGACGACACACTCACTTGGTGGTACACATGCTAGTAGGCATCACACATCTAGCCCTACACAAGGGCATCATAAGAACTAACATAAGAGAGGGTACTCCATGCCACGAGTAATTCACTAGAGTTACCTTTTGTGAATCTCCCACGGGAAAGGCACAAGAACCCCTCACAATCACCATGATCAGAGCCGGAGACAAGCACCACCCTCCGCTCAACGATCCCACTGCACCAAGCCATCTAGGTGGCGGCAACCACCAAGAGTAACATGAATCCCACAGCTCGATCACACGATCATTAGTGCCACTAGATGCTCAAACTCTAAGCAAATGCACAATGGATCACCTCCCAATCTCACTTGGATGATGAATCAATGAAGGAGATGAGTGGGAGGTGTTTCACAAGGCTCACAAGGGTGTATCTGCATTTCACAATGCCAAGAGAGTGAGCAAGAGCCAGCCAACACTTTCTTATAGAGTCCCCAAAACTCAAGTAGTCGTTAATCCCTCACTGTGCTTTCCACGGGGGCATCAGACAAGAGTACTGTTCACATCAGAGTGTCTGATGTATCGCCCATTGACACGTGTACTAGCCATTTCATTGTAGCCATTACCGCCCAATGCTCGAGTCCATGCCCTGTTGTCCAATGGTACATTGGACAAATGCATCACCAATGTCCGATGCGCTCCAGAGACATTCTAGAGAGCACCTAGAGCCATAGAACGTGTTCGATGAGCCACATCGGACAAACATCCAGCGTTCGATGCTCTTTGTCTGACTTGGTCTTGTTACATCCTAGATGTTAAAAAGCAGTTAAAACTTGATTATGTGCATCATGAAGCATAATCACCAAGCATTGAGTCATAAATGCAATTTATGTTTCAATAATAACATTCATATGTTGCATAAGTGATGTTTCATATGTTGCATAAGTGATGTTTCATTTATAGCTTTGCTATGTTGCAATGTGGTGTTTCATATGTTGCATATGCTATGTTCTAATTGTTGCATGAAATGTTACCTTTGATATCAATTAAGAAACTTTGTGAATTTATATGAGAGAATTTGCTTAAATAATTAAAATTTTGTTAATATAAACTTTGTGGTTTAAAGTGAGCTCTATAGTGTAGACTCAGAAGTTTTTGGTGTTTTGAAGTCAAACATGTTTCAATCCGAGCTCAAAGATGGAATTATATAACTAATTCTCATACTTAGTCATTTTCACCTAAGTGTTTGTTATTGGTTATAAAGTTCAATGTTTGGGATTTTATTAAAGCAATTTTCATAAATAAAAGGTGTCCAACTTTTGATCTATTGTTTGGTCCTACACTAGGGCTTTACTAATGTGCATTTAGTTGTGATGTTTGATTATTGGTTGATCATTAATTAAATGCCAAAGTAGCTTAATCAAAACTATTTCAAAACCTGAAACTAAACCCATATTTTAGTTTCACTGCACCCATGTTTACAATTCAAAATCTCAAAATCCTTTGATCTGTTGGTGTTGATCATTTAAGCAATCTTGGAGATCTTAGGTAGATGAACAATTTTGCTTAAGGGAGCTCATCGAGTTTAGTTGAGAAATCAGGAGAAAAAGTATGAGGAAGTCGCTCTATCAGCATGAATAGTGTCATCGGGGAAGTAGGTGCCACCGAGCTGCATGCCGTCGTCTGTAACACCTCTGGTGTTTTAAACCCTAAAAGATGCCATGTCATCATATGCATTGCACATCATTTGTGTGTTAGTGAAAACTTTGATATGCATTCACTAAAATAAGTTTATTTGATGATTATATGTGTTGACTTGTATGGATGAATCAAGTTCAAAACCTTAGCATTGAATTAGAATTTCCGAAAAAACCCTAATTTTCAGCATTTAATATTACCCTGGAAAACCTAATTCAAAATCTAAGCACATTTTGGGGTTGAGCTTACAAGTAAAAGTGTAGAGCTTGTCAAGGTGTACAAAGTTGGTTTTTAGAGTTTTCAAAGTTGTTATATAAAATTTGAAGTAATTTGAAAGGGGATAAATTCTTAAAGTGCCCCCTTTTGGCTTCAAACTTGCATTTTCAAATCTAGATAGAATTTGGGTATGGTTATTAAAGAAAAGTTGTAGAACTTTGAATTTGGAACAACTTTTATTTTTGGAGATTTTTGAGTTTCCATACAAATTTGAGAGTAATTTGAGAAATGAAGCGAGTGGCAATTCGGTTAATAGTTGGAACAGTGCAAGCAGGCAGACTCTCACCGTCAGTGAGCTTCTACCGGCTTCCAGGCGCGGCCGTTGCCACCTCTTGCTTCGCACTGGCATGGAGAAGTTGTTGCGTGTTGTCTCCATGTTCCTTGGCTGTGCTATAAAGCCGGGACACCGTCGTCGTCCTCATCCGTTCCTTCCTCTGTTTTTTCCGTCAGCGCCGCCTTGCTCCGACGAGCTCACGTCGGAGCCATAAAGCCCTCCTAGTCTCAGCCGAGCATGTCACCATGATTGCCATCACCTAGCGCCTCTAGATCACCCACTTGCCCAGCTTCTTTCCCTTTGGTTTGCCCGGCGTAACCCCATCTTCTCCAACTCCGGCAAGGCTCCGCCGAGATCAGTTCCACCGTGGACAGGGAGTTCGGGTGGGATTCTTGCTTCAGCTTTTGCTGTTTCTTGATCTTCATTCTCTTGTGATGCTCATGAGCTTGATCGTTGATCGTTTGGTCGGCTGCTTTACTCAGAACGGAGTTTCACCGTGAGTACACGCCGCCGCCATCGTCTCCAACGTCGATGACTTAGCTCCGACTCGCCGCAGCCGTCGTTCTCGGGTGCATCAGCTTCGGGGTGAGCCACTGATCATGCCTATGCGGTCTTTTTAATCTCTACCACACCATAGCCATCGGACCGTGGGACACCATGCGTGTTTTGCTCCGCCGTGCCGCTGCGCTCGTCGCTGCTTGCGTTGTAGAGCGTTGGGGGTTCTATTAAGGGCTCGGTTAAGTCCGTTAGGAGTTGCTGAGTATGCCGAAGATCTTTGTATCACCAGTGAAGTCGTAGATCACCGGGCGCACGTCAGCCGTGCTCCGCTGAGCCACTATCGTCGCCGGCAAGGTCGCTCCAGTGACCTAGAGCTTCAACCCGCGCCACCGGTGTGTGCGCAATGTCATGGAGGTCATGTTGGTCCGAGTCCCGTCGCCGGAGACCTCGCCGCCGGCGAGAACGCGTCGGTCAGAGGCTCAAAGTCGTGCTGCTCTCACTGACGAGTGGGGTCACTCCGTCAGTGACTGTTTGTTTGAAAATGAATTTTCTATTTTTCAGGAATGGTTAAATAGTGCTATGATTTGTTTATTTTGTGTAGAAATAAATAGAGCTCCAAAAATTCTTAAAAATTTTTGTGTAACCTCTCTGAGATGTGAACTATTTAGGAAAAAATTTAAATGTTACTTTTCAGTACATTTTGAATGTAATAAAAATTGCTCAAATTAATTAATAAATGGGATTCCATGATTTTTCTAGGCTTAAATATTTATCCAAAAATTATGAAAATTGTTTTGCCACTTAGTTATAATGTGATGAGCCTTCACAAAAATTTTGAGCTCATTTGGAGAAAGTTGATTTATTTCATAATTTTGAATTAATTGTTTAATTAATAAAAACAAATATTAACTCTTAATGACTTAGGTTTTGTTTGAATTGGGGATTGAGTGATGACCTTGGGTCATAAGCATAAAATGATCCTTGGCATTTAAAGTAAGTGTTTGAGTTTATAAAAAGGTTTAGTTAGTTTTTGGCTTGTAACTATACCGCGAAGGAAAGTTGTATTCAAGTTATTAACTTTTGCATCCATCGTCAAGCATCATGTTTTATATCTCGCATTATTTTAAACATGGCATTATTACTACGTGTAGTGAATAAAAGTGAGAACATGGTAGTCAACCAAGTTGTTGAGGGAGTTAATCCACCTGTTGAGGTCGGGTTTGATATCTGTGGAACATCTCTAGAACCAGACTTTTTCGACAATCAAGGCAAGCCCCAGATGCATTTAAACCTATCTTGTGTTTTACAAATTTATATCGCTTTTGCTTTTAAATACTGCATTAAGTGATTAGGAGTTGAGTGGAAACCTAATTGGTGCATTACCAACCTTGTTTTTCCATATCAACCTTGCTACCAGTTTCAATTTGAGAATGCCTAATTATGCTTAGCCATGCTTAGACCGATAGAAGTCGGGTGATTACATGTCACCTGCGAGATATAAATGGATTTTGGATACGATTGGGTATTTATGCTATCATGAGATATAATCTTGTGGAGTAATAATTCTAGACAAGGCGGACTCGGTGTATGAGAGCCACAAGACATGGATGTCTTGTGAGCGGGTTCTTTCCACCTCTGTCGGTTAAGAACCGTCCGTTGTTGAATTGCATGAGGTGAGACTTTGTAGTACTGGCCACATACTCCGGTAAGCCTTAACTCGGCTATTCTATTACAAGAATGGCTACTCGCGCACTGGGAGTGGAGAGATGGCGAGAGTAGCGTGTACCCACGTGGCCATAGGCTGGATTGGTGGAGTACTGTATTCTCGGGTGGCGCGGACCCATTCTTGTTTTAGAGGATCTGAGGGTAGGTTGGTATATGTAGGTCAGGGACCTGCATATGTCGTGTGGTTGGGAATCCCCAGCTGGGTTATAATTAGTTCGAATCGTCGTTGCTCCTCGGTTATGGAGACTCAACTCACTGTTCATCATCGTAGTTAATAAATGAAACTTGAGGAAGATTTGAGAAAGGGTTTGATATGAAGTTCATGATCTCATTACGGATCATGGCAGATTCATATATGATCTTGATAAGGGCTATATGTTGAAAGAAAGAATCTTGTTTGAGAGCTTTTACGCAAAAGAACCTTGATTCTTGCTAAAGCCTTACCTTGAATCCCCGAGCCTGCATTCCTGAGTCTTATCTATTGTTACTTCGGTTAAGTCTTGTTGAGTACTTTTGTACTCAGGGTTCATTAAACCCTTGTTGCAGGTGAGCCTCATGCGTAGGTCTGCTTTGGACCGTGCTGCATGACGGTTTTTCAAATCGAAGATGACAAGTAAATGTGTGGTCCTTAGGCAGGGCACTTTTATTGCGTGTTTTGTTTTATGTTACTAAGCTACTCCACTACTATGGTTTGTAATAATAATCATACTTAGTTTGTGAAACAACTATTTTGTAACTAAGTTATTGTAAGACTTCCGCTATTTTACTCTGATGTATATTAATGAATAAACTATTGTAATACTGCAATGACTCTGTGATGGATCCTGCTCAGAAGAAATCGTGGATGATTCGGGTTTCCTGAGGACACCCGACAAGCTTCTTAAGTTACCGGGAACATATGCATAGTCGTCAGAAGTCATTGGACAATGATAGGTGCATGTGGGCCCTATAATTTAGGAGGTTCTGCCACACCGTCCGCCTCCCTTTGGTGCCACATTCATGCATGCCTGCACGTAGCTACTTCTATGGCGTAGTTCAAACAGCGTCACGATAAGGCCAAGCTAGTCGCTTCCTCTTCCTTCTCTTCTTTCCGCCGTCGCCGTGCACCCTTGGCTCGCTAGCCAAATTCACCGCACCTGCTCGCTCTATGCTCAATTGCTCGCACACCTAGCATCAACTGCTCCTCACGCTTCTCCCCAACCCGCTTGCCTTGGCCTGCTCCATAAAAATCAGTCGTGCACGCCATTCCTATCGTGGCAGTGCCACCATGGTCGTCTCATGCGCCTCACAGTGGCCAGGCTCATCCAGAGCAGCTTCTAATGGAGATGGGGATCTCGATCTTCCATCAGGTAGAGGTAACTATCGTTGTGGCGGAGAATGACACACCGATCCGGCTTCAGATCGAAAGATCGAACCCTGCAATCTTAGCACCATAGCTCCTCTGGTTATCAACTAAGTCACGGACCAGGTTGACCTCACTAAGAAGGCTAATCCCTGCCTGCGCAACGAAGAACATAAGCAAGAACAAGAAAGAACGCAACCAAATTGCAGATGAATGATTATCTCATGAAGTTGGGGTCTCATAAACCGATGAACGGCAAAACTGTTCTTGACAGAATAATCTAAGCAAAACCCAAAACCTAATGATGGCAGCGGCACATGATTATAAAGGTCTTAGGGTCATTGCCTACCCTAGACACGCCCTCTAATGGGCCCAAACACGATACACGGTCCAACGGACCAAAAGAAGGTGTCGCAGCACCCTGGCAGATTCTGGACGCTGACTTGTTTCGACGATTCCTGTTGATTACGAAGAGGTTTTGACATGACACCACATGGATTGGCTTCCTTATCAAATTAGGTTTCCATCCATATATGGATCATCGAAAACAGAGTTCGGATGCGTCCTGGGTGACTAGTTTAAGGCAGACTAGTCATGAAGGCCGAGGCGGACTCGAAATCATTATGTTGGACATCCACTTGTTTTGATGATTCCTGTTGACTCCCATTGAATTTTAAGGTGGGACCGGTTCCATTGGAAGCTCCATGAAATTATCTTTCTATCCATATAAAGAATGCCCAAAACGGACACCGTATGCGACCTGGGCGTCGTTTTTAGTACGTGCTGCTCCTGGACTCCGAGACGGGCTCGAACTTGAGTTGTTTTGGGCCTCCACCTCGGGGACTCGAACCGAATTAGCCTTAGGCCTCCTTCTTGACTTGGACACCCTTTCTGGCCTCCTACCCCTCCATACCATGCGTCAAACATGGTCATATGCATGGGTGTCATGTACTCATCATCCTCCCCTTCTTGATGAAAAGCCATCCTCGGCGTCGATTGTGCTTGAAACTGATCCTGCACAACATAAAGGAGAACGGGGTTGCGAGGATAAAGGAAACTAAAATAATTATAAGAAAGAACGTGACCATATTTCCAAGTTTCTAGCATGTCATCTCGCATAAAAATTTCAGCAAGCATGTAGACTCCATGATCCGAATGCACATGATGTATGTCAACACTATCCTGCAAAAGATTAGAACTAACCAAAGACAATGCAGGAATAGATGGTCGAGCAGACATAGGTAGCAACCAACAATGCTCCCCTTCTTGGAAGTGAACTTGTTTCTTTGAGGAACATGAGAAAATGTTTGTATTATTATAGGTGCCCTCTAAACGATCATAATCTTGTACAATAAAAGGAGAATTCATATTATTACGAATGTATACTCGATGTATCATATATTGTCCCTTGTTGTTATATCTGCCAATAACATGATATGTGTATTTAGAAAACCAAGGCAAATCAGCATATTTAAAAAGGCTCTCCTCCAAACAATCTAGGTTACACAAAACATCAAATTCAATGTAACCCAAAGTATGTAAAGAAGACAACTGTTTGAACTCATCAGTTTTAGTAGCAATATGAATAACATGTTTATTTTTAGCACAAGTGACTGGTTCCAAAACATGTGAAACTGAAGCATCATCAACCAATTCATCTTTATCACTAGGAACATCAAGCAAATTATCATGGGACAGAGATAAATTAAGAGAGGGTTCCACTAACAATTGCTCTATGATAGCATGGTTTGTGGAAAAATTTAGGACATTAAAACAATTCTCACCTTCCGTGAGTGTAGCACCATGGGCATTACATGTGTTCTCAGCAAGAGTAATAGGTGCATTGTGAAGTGATGGTTCTAAATTTGCATATGAGGTTGTGAGCTCCTCATTTTCTTCCATGTCATCCTCTCGCTTATGGACATTATCCTGCAGAAGGTTAGTCATAGCAAGAGGAATAACAACAGACTGTTCCTCTAAATGGTGCACCTCAGCATATGAAGTCAAAATAGGAGGTGGATTAACAAAGGTTTCTCGCATAAGGAGTTTCATGTCATTCCAAGTTTGAGGTTTATCAGAAAGATCTAAAGACTCCCACCAAGATAAAGCAGACTGTCGCAAAACACTAGCTGCATTATTTACCTTCCTCCTTGGACACATAAAGCGGGTAGCAAATATGTTATCGATGGCAATTTCCCACTCCATGTACTCATCAACACCTATACCATCATAGGTCGGTGGATACGAACAACCTGTCATTGTTAGAAGACAACAAAAGACAACACAAAAGTATTATCCTTATCAACTACTTAGGTTGTGGTGTCACTTTTCACAGCAAGTGGAAGTGCCTTACCAAGCTCTTACAAAGTTCTTACCAACGCAAGCAGTGGGCGGTACAACCGGCGGCTGGTTTATGATACCTATGAGGCAGTGGCACCAAGATTGCAAGGACCTTTTTCTGTACTGATCTAAAGTATATATGTGGAGCTTGGGAGGCTTATTTTTTTTCAATCAGAAAGTGCCGCAATATATGAGCTGATAAGATAGATGATTAGCACTAGGAACCGTGGCACAGAGAAAAAAAGGACAAATAGCAGCAGCAGATTGGCACTACCCTCTCAAGTTTTGTTGTCGCAAGCTAGACACAAAGCACAAGATGCTTGAGCAGAAAAATATGGTGTATAGTGCAGGAAACAAGCGGACTAAAGATTGGATTTATTTCTTGTTTGTCTCCCGCACGACCAATCAAAGATGGAATATTTTACTCATATAAACTGAAACATGCCTTTCCTTCCTTCCCTTCACCGTGAAGCTACTTTGCTCTAGACAAGGAAAAACGACCTAGTGAAAAATACCAATCGGGGAGGGATATAGGAACTGACCACTGGCGGCCAACTTTAGGTGCTTGAATAGACTCAAACAAGACCAACGACTCGATTAAACACAACAACACGATGACCTACGAGGGACAACGGTTCAATAAAGCAAACTGAAGTTAAAAATATTGCAATAGCACAACGGGTGATGGGATATGAGAAAAAAAACAACGATGAACACAAATATTTTTGTGGGGCAATTTTCTGGATTTATAGGACAAAGACAAAACAAAACTAGGGTAATGATAAATCTGACAGTAATACCTGAAGCTCTGATTACCACTTAATGGAGACAGGGATCTCGATCTTCCATCATTTAGAGGTAACTATCATTGTGGCGGAGAATGACACACCGATCCGGCTTCAGATCAAAAGATCGAACCCTACAATCTTAGCACCACAGCTCCTTTGGTTATCAACCAAGTCACGGACCAGGTTGACCTCGCCAAGAAGGCTAATCTCTGCCTGCGCAATGAAGATTACAAGCAAGAACAAGAAAGAATGCAACCAAATTGCAGATGAATGATTATCTCACGAAGTTGGGGTCTCACAAACCAATGAACGGCGAAACTGTTCTTAACAGAATAATCTAAGCAAAACTCAAAACCTAATGACGGCAGTGGCGTATGATTATAAAGGTCTTAGGGTCGTCGCCTAGCCTGGACGCGCCCCCTAATGGGCCCAAACACGATACACGGTCCAACGGACCAAAAGAAGGTGTCGCAACACCGTGGCAGATTCTGGACGCTGACTTGTTTCGACGATTCCTGTTGATTACAAAGAGGTTTTGACGTGAAACCACTTGTATTGGCTTCCTTATCAAATTAGCTTTCCATCCATATGTGGATCATGGAAAACGGAGTCTGGATGCATCCTGGGTGACCAGTTTAAGGCAGACTGGTCCTGAAGGCCGAGGCAGACTCAAAATCATTATGTTGGATGTCCACTTGTTTTGATGATTCCTGTTGACTCCCATTGAATTTTAAGGTGGGACGGGTTCCATTGGAAGCTACATAAAATTATCTTTCCATCCATATAAAGAACGCCCAAAATGGACACCGTATGCGACCTAGGCGTCATTTTTAGTACGTGCTGCTCCTGGACTCCGAGACGGGCTCGAACTTGAGTTGTTTTGGGCCTCCACCTCGGGGACTCGAACCGAATTAGCCTCAGGCCTTCTTCTTGACTTGAACACCCTTGCTGGCCTCCTACCCCTCCATACCATGCGTCAAACATGGTCGTATGCATGGGTGTCATGTACTCATCAGCTTCTGCCCCTTCTCTTGTTGTTTTGGATTCCCTGAGGTGCTCTAATGCTCATCGGCTTCTCGTTTTTATCTCTATCATACAGGGCACACCGGAATGTGAGCTCGCCATCTAGTTCATGCCGCCGTCATCGCCCTCACCGTCGGCGGCCGCATCCGCGCCGCCCTTGCTTCAACCGATCGGGTAGACGTGATTGTGGTGAGCTCCAAGTTATGTCCGTGCTCTCCGTTTTATCACTACCATGTCGTAGCGGCCGGAATGCCACCGTGTCGGCGAGCCCTATCCCGCCATACGCCATGGCTACGGGCGAGGTCACCGCTAACCCTAGATTGTTCAATAGGTAGTGTAGGCTTGTTCGCGTGAGTGAGGCAAGTGCGCTGGTGGTCTCGCCATCGCCGGAGGTCCTGCCGTCGGTCATTTCTGCCGTGCCGAAGCACTGTCGGGCCGCCATGGTCGCCGACAAGGTTGTAGCCATACCCTAAACATGTGCGCAAGGAAGTGGGGAGTCCATCGGAGATGATCTCGTCGCCGGTGAGGTCACCGCCGATGAGAACCCGCGCGGTCAAAGGTGGCACCGCCGCGGTCAATGTGGGCACGCTACGCTGTTGACTGGGTCCCACCTGTCAATCACAGGGGCTGGCTGAGGGCTGAGTGAAAAATGTTTTCCTCGGTTTTATCTTTTTCTGAAAATGTTAAATTGTGTAGTTTCTTATAAAATTCATAACTAATTTTGGAGCATGCTAAAATTGTGAAACTTTTTGTGAAGTTTTATTATGATGTTCTTAATCATGGAAAAATATGAATTTGTCAATATCAGTAGTTTCGTTATGCTTACTAAATGGACCTTACATGATTTTTATAACTAAAAATATTAATCCTTTAATCATGAAACTTTTTGTGTATGCTTCACATGTTAATACCTGCCTTCACAAAAAGTTTGGTACTATTTTGATAATCCTACCTTGCTTAATTAATTTAAGTGTTTATAAATGAATTTTCCATGGTTAATAAATATTAAAATAAATTAGGATAAATCATAAAATAACCTTGGTGTATTTTGGAGTTGATTGTGGACCTTGGAACACCAAACCCCTATTATTCCTTAGCAATTTAATTCTTTTCCATGATATACTTATCATCAACTTGTTATATAATAAATAAATGGTTTAATTAAATGCTTAATTTGTAGATGCATGTATATAAGCCTTGATTGCTCCTTGCATGCAATAAGTCGAATAAGTGGTTATGCTATGTAGATGTTCTTCATGTTAATTTTGCTGGTCCATGTTAAGTTAATCCTTTCATGATAGATAACTACTTAACTTGTTAGTTAAATAACTAAAATGCTTATATAATGATAAACCCTAGTTCTTTGGTGAAGGAAAGTTGTACTCAACTTTCTTATCTTTGTTTAACATCTATTATGTACTTGAATGTCTTTCATCATGCATCATGCCATGCATTCCATCATGTTAAGCAAAGCATCATTTATTACGTGTAGTACATACGAGAGTGAGAAGACTAGTGTTGATCATGTTTCGAAGGAGGTTCATCCACCAGTGGTGTTAGTGCCAAGTTTAACCTCAGTAGTCTTTCTATGGAAACTAACCTTCTCTGCAACGCAGAGAAGCCCCGGAGAATAAACCCTTCTCTAGTATTTACAAATCTTTATTAAGTCTTGTGAGATGTGCATTAAGTAATTAGGAGTTGATCGCATACCGTTGCTGTATGAGTACCTCGAATTTAGGTCTCCTTAGTCGTACCCTGCTAGTATGTGTAGGTCAGTGTATCTTATGCTTAGTAATGCTTAGACTTCGATAGAAGTCGAATGATGGTTTCATTGTTCGAGAGAAACATGTTTACCTTGCACTTCTCTACTCTGGCTATGGGTTGTGAAATACCATGGTTATGATAATATTAAATTGAGATCGAGCGGGTAGCTTGCATCGAGAATGGAGTCTCAATGTAGTGCTTCCGCCTGTGTCGATTAAGGACCGTACCGTTGTAGACCTATTGTGAGTCAGACCTTGTAGTACTAGCTACATACTGTGCTAAGCCTAATACCTTAGCTATTTCATTATGTGAAAGGCCAACCGTGCACTGGGAGTGGAGAGATGGCGAGAGTAGTGTGTACACATCCTACGAATCCACTAGGAGTGGCACATGGAGGTGGAGTACTGTGCTCTTGGGTAGCGTTGGACCCGTTCTTGTTTTGGAGGATCCAAGTGAGGGTTGATATATGTAGGTTCGAGACCGGTTCTAGACCCTCATATATCGTGTGGTAAGGAAACCCCAGCTGGTCCAATCGATTCGAATTGCCACTGCTTCATGGAGAAGAACACTCGATTCTCTGCTCTACATCGTAGTTAATCAATTAAACATGGTTACTTTTGGTTACAAGATGATATAAGATAAGATGAGATGATTAATGAAGTGATTGATTTAGATCAGGTCCAAACTGGATACTACTGACAAACTTAATACACAGCTAAAACATTGAAAGTAAAGATTCCCTTGTAGTAAGCTTTTCTGCAAAGGTTATTCTTGCTTCAAACTTTTCTTAAACCTGCATACCCTTGGAGTCTTTTCTTTTAGTCGAGTAAGACTTGTTGAGTACCCTCAAGTACTCAGGGTTTGTTAACCTCTGATGCATCATCTGACTTGGGCTGCTGATCGAGGTCATGCCAATGGGCTCGATATGATCTGGCTGTCTATCCTACCTTTGATGCTTCACCTAAGTTGCTTCCACAGTTCTACTTATCGTTTGGAACTCAGTTAAAGATTTGACTTGAACATGTTTTGTAAACTAATAATATAAGTCTTCCGCACTTTGATGTAAGATATTTTTGTACCAAAGGTTGTAATGTTGTGGTAACTCTATGTTGATCATGTATGAGTTGTAAAATATGGATGATTTGGGGTTCTCCGAGGACACCCGATAGACTACCGGAGTTATCTAGCTCTTGTGTGTAGCAGTCAGAGGTCTGTAGGTCAATGACAGGTGCATATGGGCCATATAATTTGGGTGGTTCTGCCATAGGTCCACGAATGAACAGCTCCAACTTTTTTCTGATGCTCCTTCGCCCCAATGTCAGATGTCTACGCTTCATGTCCAAAGAATTATTTGCTCAAACAGAGAGCACCCAATTCACATTAGACACAAGCGTCATTTGTCCGATGCCCTATACTCCAACATTCGATGCTGTTGCAAAGTCTCTACCGCCTTAGGGTTTGACATCGGACACAAGGAAGATTTTTCTGATGCCTGCTGTCGTTGTGTCTTATGCTCTCTAAGTTTCTCCTTCTCTTCCAACACTTCAACCGATGAGCAAATGTGCTACCTCCAAGTATTCCAAACACTTGTGTACATGAGTTAGCAATTTTCACAAACATTTCAAGGATTGTTAACACTCACTAGGTCCTAATGCAAATGCATGGAATCAATTCACCTAGTAGCACTAGATAACCGCAATCACCGTGAGAGTTTCCCTCTTAATAGTACGACTATCTATCCTAAACCCAATCACGCACTCTATTACGTCTTGATTGGCAGAACAAAATCCCTATTTATACCTTTCCCTTTATCTCCATAGGGTTTTGTTTTTTGCTTTCTTCTTTTCCAAGTTGGAACACTTGATCGCCATCTTTTGGCCACCTCCATTACTTGAGTGCCATCTAGCACCTTCACTTGGATTTGGACCAACCTATCTCATATACGCACTTAGAGCATAGGGTTAGTCCACTTAGATTTCATCATGTAGCCAAAACCAAACAAGGGCTTTCAACAACAATTGCTAAATCAATGATTTTTCAAATGGCCAAAAAAGGTTGGGAGCATTGCATTCCTCCAAACATTTCCAATTATCTCGCCCCTAAAATATAGAACTAGGAAGCAATTTTGCATCTAAAATCTCACAACTATTTTTAAGTCACCCTAGGCACCTTTATATTTTCTACCTCTTTTGTACATTTTGTATGGGAAAACATGTCCTTACTCCTTATTCTTCCCCCACGTCCTTCCATTGACCAATCGATGGACCCACGTATATTTAGGCTTGATTGGATCAATTTTTCCAAATGAGGAAAGATTGAGGTTGAGATAGAGAGTCGTTGCAAAGCAATTCTTTTTAATCCTGCCGAAAAATCAAGATTGTGAGTAGGTTTTGGAAATTCTTGGGGATGCGGTAGTTGAGGGGCTATTATTGGGGGGAGCCCATATAGTATTTGGGCACAGTCACCCCCTAGAAGAGACCTAGCTACTGCTAGTGTAGTAGCATATAAAACCCACCCCCACAAGGGGCCACTTCTAAATAACCATTGCCTATATATAGTGCCCAAGGGCATGAGGGCAAGGGGGCTGTTACTTCCTTTCATTCCCACTTGTACAAAACCCTAGCTCTCTCCTATTTCCTCATTGATTTGTTCATATTAATTAGAAAACATACATAGGATGCCATGTATCTTTAAGCTTGTCATGGTACATGGGCACATACCTTAATTAACATGCAAATGAATATGTCCATGATGATAGAAATTAACAAATAAATGAGTATGTCCCCAATGAAACATGTTATTTTAGTGAGTCCAATATTGATTATCTTTCCACAAAAGTTAAGCTATGAAAACAATAATCTGATTATGTTAATCTTATATGACTTGTACAAAACACTATAAAAGTTTATCTATAAAATAAAGCCAATTGATTATTGGGCCTAAACGCCACAGATAAGCAGGCCCTTGTATGTAATGGAATTGTGTATTTGTGTTGAGATCCCTTCATTGTGTATTCGTGTTGAGATCTCTTCACTTGGGCGTCGCCTCTGCTCTTTTTTCTCTAGCCCCGGCTTTGCTGCTATTTGTACCTAAGTTTTAACTTTTGTGGTCAAGCAACAACAATCCGTTAAATGGACAGCCGCTCAAAATGTAGTTGCAATGTTGGTGTGCTATGCAATATAATCTTGCATATGTTCTGGTAATCATGTCTAAGCATGCCAACATAGTCAACTATGTAAAGTTGAAATTCCATGAGCTATCAAGGGACAATTAGTTTATCAAAGACGTTGAATATATGACTAGCCGAGAGAGTTGTGTAGATGCAGCCATGAAGAGGGCAAACCCCCTGAACACACTCATACAAATGTGATGGAATTGGGGTGGGGAGAAAGTGATAGTTGTGCAATCGACATGGGTTAGAAGTGCATGTGGTTTTGCAAAGCTTATCTGAGTGATGTCTAGGAATGGTTTACCACTTAAGAGGTATTGTTATGTTATTCATAATCACTGTTTGTGGCTTCTAATTGATCTGGTAATTTATCTTTGTGAGTTTGATAGAATATCTATGTGAGCACTTGGATGATTTGGTTTGGAGATTTATTCAATGAACGTTTTCGAATCAAACCATATCGTCCTTATGTGTTTCGAATTAGTGTGCATGCATGTATATGGTTTTAATAGTATCACATGTAAGCCTTGCTTGTGATTGAACTTGCTCCTATGATACCACCCAACGGTTGTAGTTAATTTGTAGCCAATGTTAAATATAGTTGATTATGTTCTAAGTTAGTGTTGATGATGAGAGTCACAAGGATTAAAAAGGAA
Source organism: Miscanthus floridulus (assembly GCF_019320115.1). Taxonomy (NCBI): domain Eukaryota; kingdom Viridiplantae; phylum Streptophyta; class Magnoliopsida; order Poales; family Poaceae; genus Miscanthus; species Miscanthus floridulus. The sequence goes on from NC_089586.1 coordinate 6,658,020, forward strand.
GCATATGCGCTTCTACAGATCCACAAATATTGTAGAAAATATAAGGAAGAAATTATCAACACTAAACCCTCGGTGATAATACGAAAATCAAGCATGAGTTTATTGCTAGTAGTGAAGGTTCCCTTAGATTGTAAGTACATACTTTGACACCAATTGTAGTATATTTATATCATTAATGTCAACCTTAATTAAAACAATATAGCCAACATTCACTACTGGAAACTCGAATTGTTCTGTGGGTGACGAATTTTTCTGTGTGTTTTTTTTGGAACGCACAGAAAAATCGTAATTTTTCTGTGGGTGTCAAAATACCCCGACAGAAAAATACGAAAACCCACAGAATAATTGTATGATTTTTCTGTGCGTGACAATATACACACGGAAAAAATTAGCACCCACAGAAAAATAAAATGTATTCTGTCAGTTATTTTAAAACGCATAGGAAAAAAGGTACACACGCACGAAAAAAAAACGAACAAGTCCTAACCCTAACCCGCCGCAGACTCGCCCGCTCGGCTCCTCACGCACTCACACTCCCCTTCTTCTTTCCCGCCGCACCCTCCCCTCCCCTCCCCAGCCCCCCACACTCCCCTCCCCTCCTCCCGTACCCGCACCCGCCCATCCTCTGCCGGATCCCGCCCCTCCCCTCCCTCCCCTTCTTCCTCGGCGCGGTACCTTCTTCCTGAGATTCGGCGCGGCCCCTCCCCTCCCGCTCCCCACTGGCGAGATCCGGCGGCCGGTGCCACCCCCTCCCTCTCCCCCCCTCCCCTACCTTCTTCCCGAGATCCGGCGCGGCCGGCGTTCCCCGGCGCGGCCCCTCCCCTCCCGCTCCCCACCGACGAGATCCGGCGGCCGGTGCCGCCCCCTCCCTCCCTCCCCCCTCCCCTACCTTCTTCCCCGGCGCGGCCCCTCCCCTCCCGCTCCCAACCGGCGAGATCCGACGCGGCCGGTGCAGACCTTATGGCACGACGAGCGCTACAAGGATGACCTCAGCTTCCTCAAAGTGTGGCCGGAATACGTGAGTCGTGCGATGCCAGCTTGATTTTTTTTCCTGTAGCTTTCGTCTGTGCAGTGGAGGCATCTCACATATCATTCCACTACTTATCGTGTTCTGTTTGCAGGCTAGGAATTGTGCTGATGCAGAGGTGATATACAGGTTCCTGGAGGCCAACCAGATTGGGCAGGGCCATGCCATCTACTACATGGCTTACGCATTGTTGATGGAGTCAAAGAACAAGTTGAGGAAAGCTAATGAGATCTTTGACCTTGGTATAGCTAGGTGAGATTTCCACGAGGCCAAAACTTGTTTGTTCATATAAAGCTCTTCAATTTGAAATTGCTCCGTAGATCATGCTGTTATACTATCTATTCCATCCAAAAATTTTGCCCTATAATGACATGGGGTGGGTACATATCCTTGGGAAAAACATATTTCTCCTGTGTTTGATTTTCGTACAGAACAAGAGTCAAGGATAGTACAAACAATGAGGCTGATGTTATACTGAATCAGTTTGGCTTCTTTGTTGTTTTTATTTGTATTAACTTGAATCGGGCACCCATGAAGATATCTAGGGTACTTAGTTTTCCATGATCACTTCTAATTTGATACATGCTCACGAATTAGAAACAAATAGTTCCTTTTAGTTTCTAGTTAGCAAACGTAAAATGCTAAAAGTTTCTTGGAGTCTTTGAGTTCCTATTCTTTAAGATATGACACTCCTTTGACTAGTTATGCCACTATCTTCTTGTGAATGATAACAACACTCGGAATTGTTTTACTTATCATGGTTTCTTCTTACCTCTTTGGTTATGGTTAGTTGTGCATTGGTTTTAATACTTGATTAATTCATGTGAATGGATCTGTTCCTTTGCACTGCCTTACTTTCTCGAGCCTTCTCGTGCTGATTATTTGTTGAAGGCAATGCTTAATTCAATATATTTGTAAAAGCTGGGTCCTTTAGATGGTGCTTTTGTTGTAACATAGGAGTAATTGTTGTTTCTCCTCTTTTTTCAAGAAATAAACCCCCATCTCAATAAGATCCATTTGTTTCTTAATTTCCAGGCTGAAAGTGCTACTGCTGCGCTCAACTGCAGTGGTGTGATACTGGGATCCTTGCCAATAAGGTAAAACTCTAATCTTTTGACGCTTTGCAGTGATATAGAGGAGCTGGGAGTTATTTCTCACCAGGTATGCGCCCACCCCTTTGTTCTCCCTTCGACAATTATTGTCTAGTAACAGTTATTTCTCAATCTATCTTGGGTTAGCGTTTCACATTACTTAATTCTCTGTTGTACTGAAATGCTATGTATGTGTAGTCATTTCCATTGTCACAAGACCGTTACTGATCTGTACCTGCATCTATTTTGGTCTACAGATTTTTTTAGACATCTTTCTCATATAAGAAAACTTGCCCATTCTACCATGGTAGCTTTCTGTTATTGCATTCATGTGACAAACCACTCAAGATTACTCAACTTCTCACATGGAATATTATGGGTTCAACTTCTAGAAGAATGTTCTTCTCCTCTATTGTTAGTTCAAACCATTGTCTCTTTCCATTGAGCAGTACCTTGTGAGTTCTCAGCAGACACAGCATTCCAGCCATCCCAAGAATCTGATTGCTTAGCATCTGAATTGCCCACTGGTGTTGCAGCCAGATTACCCCAGAATCATTCGCAACACTAGCATTTTGTTCCCAACTTGAGTTCATTGTTGTGCCATTTTCCCATGAGCTGCCTTTCTGAATGTTTTGCTCTCCAACTTAAGTATTATACAACACCTCAGAATATCTAATTAACCCAATCAAACTAGAATAGACACTGATCCTAAACAAGGCAAGATCTACCAATCCCTAGAAGTCCTCCAGGCATCACCATTGCTTACAGCATCATCTTTTTCAACAATGATTTCTAACGCCTTGTTACTAGAATCAGTTGTCTCTTTCCATTGAGCAGTACCTTGTGAGTTCTCAGCAGGCACAGCATTCCAGCCATCCCAAGAATCTGATACACAAGTCATTTCGGACTATGTACGTTATTTCCTCCACCAAATCTTGTTCCCTTCTTCCAAGTCAGTATTTCAATGCTACTTCCATTATTCTCTTTGCTGTGACATACCTTTTGTGCTATGGCTAGTGATCTAGTAATTAAATCACTTACTGTTTGAGTTGTACATGATCTCTGAGTGTTTGACCTCTCTGGGTGGATGCTTTGCCACCGTGGCCTATTCCACTCCGTAGGTAGCTTTTGCGTTGATGTATCTTCTCGCAGGTTATGGCTAGTAGGGTTTTGGAGGTTGTGGGTTCTTCCTCTTCGCTACTCTTTCTCTCCTTTTATGTGTTCTTTTTATGTGTTTGGTAATATATGGATTACCTAGGTTGGTTGTAACTTATTAAACTCTACTTTCTCTGAATTAAAAACGTGTCACAAGGACATGATCGAGAGAAAAAAACTTAGCATGATACAGCGCCTAACATCTAAATTATGTAAACGCGGCTGGAAAGTGGAAACATATCTTGAAGCAGAGGCGTAACTAAGACAGTTAGCTTTCTGAATTCACCGGGGCACAATAATATATCTGTTGTAAGAAATATTTTCCATGGGTGTGACACATATAATAAAAGGAAAAAGTTATGCCGCGACCGGTCGCGCAATTGGGGAATCGAGCGACCATCTTCCTCCTCGCGTGTGCTCTGCTTGCTCCACCCTTGCCTTCCTAGCCTGCCGCCCCCGACCAGCAGTTGCCTCGGCACCGGCCATGCTGCCCACCTCCCGCCCCCATCCCTCAACCCTGCCCTCCCCTAACCTCCGCCGTGACGCCTCCATCAGCGTCGTCCTCGCCCCAGCCCCCACCACCGGCGGCCAGTGGCTCCCGCCCCTGCCCCCGCCCTCGACCCCGCCCTCCCCTAATCATAGGCCGGGCAGGTCACCGACAAGCTCCGCTGCCAGCCCCACCCAACCACCGTCTCCCGCCGCCCCGCCTTGCCGCCGTGTCGCCCGCCACCACCGCCGTGTCACGGCGGCCACCCCCCAAACGCCCGTCTAAGTCCGCCAGAGATGGAGAAGAAGAGAGGGAGAGCGTGGGAGCGGGGCCGCGCCGTCGTGCTAGAGCGCGATGGTCGCGTATTTGCGATACTAAAATCAACTTAGTCTTTTCTACAAGCAAATTCAATCTCTAAATGCAACTTAAAGAGATATATGCTGCTTTTTTCCTGCAAGTACACCTTAAATTCCCGTGGCAACATGAGGGGACTAAAACTAGTATTAAGATAGTAGTAGGAATTTAAATAGGAGTACGTGCTAGTATAGTTGCTAAATTGTTTCAAGTCTTAATAATACGAAAGAGAAACCGAACAAATTAACTTTTCAAAACGAAAGCAAATGTGTAAGGTGTGATCCAATCACATCGCTCCCTGGCATGTTGCTCGGGCCCACATGATCCGTAGTGGTCTTAGTCTGGCACTGTCCTCGTCGGCAGAATGGCAACGTGCCCGTTCCTTGTTGCTTGTGCTTGTGCAGCTTGTGGGCTTGGCTTGGGTGTCCCACACGTTCCACACGCTGGCTGGCTCTCGCCTCCTCTGTCCTCTCTAGGGAGCTAGCTAGCTACATAACGCATCGGAGTGTGACGATCGATCGATGGAGCTGAGCTCACCACCACCACACACTACACGCGGGAGATATAGCTAGCCAGTAAGCCAGCAGCGACGACTTAGCAGCTAGCTAGCCATGCTGCCGTCCTTCGTGTCGCCGATGGCGAGCGCCTCGGTGACGCCTCCGCCGCGGCCGATACCCGGCAGCTACGGGCCGCCGGTGCTGGGCCCGCTGCGGGACCGCCTGGACTACTTCTGGTTCCAGAGCCAGGACGAGTTCTTCCGGAAGCGCGCGGCGGCGCACCGCAGCACCGTGTTCCGCACCAACATCCCGCCCACCTTCCCTTTCTTCGTCAGCATCGACCCGCGCGTGGTCGCCATCGTCGACGCCGCCGCCTTCACCGCGCTCTTCGACCCTGACCTCGTCGACAAGCGGGACATCCTCATCGGGCCCTACAACCCGGGCACCGGCTTCACCGGCGGCACCCGCGTCGGCGTCTACCTCGACACCGAGGAGGCCGAGCACGCGCGCATCAAGACCTTCGCCATGGACCTCCTCCACCGCAGCGCCCGCAGCTGGCCCGTCGATTTCCGCGCCGGCGTCGGCGCCATGCTCGACACCGTGGACGCCGAGTTCGCCGGCAAGGCCACCGGCGACGACAAGCCCTCCGCCAGCTACCTCGTCCCGCTTCAGCAATGCATCTTCCGGTTCCTCTGTAAGGCGTTCGTCGGCGCCGACCCGTCCGCCGACTGGCTGGTGGACAACTTCGGCTTCACCATCCTCGACTTCTGGCTGGCGCTGCAGATCCTGCCCACCCAGAAGGTCGGCCTCGTCCAGCCGCTGGAGGAGCTGCTCATCCACTCCTTCCCGCTGCCGTCCTTCCTCATCTGGCCGGGCTACTACCTGCTCTACCGCTTCGTCGAGAAGCACGGCGCCGAGGCCATCGCCTACGCCGAGACGCAGCACGGCATCGGCAAGAATGACGCCATCAACAACATCCTCTTCGTGCTCGGCTTCAACGCCTTCGGCGGCTTCTCCGTCTTCCTGCCCTTCCTCGTCGCCAAGGTCGGCGACGCCGCCGACGCCAAGGGGCTGCGCCCGCGCCTGCGGGACGAGGTGCGGCGCGCCATGGACAAAGACGCCGACGCCGGGTTCGGGTTCGCCGCCGTCCGGGAGTCCATGCCGCTGGTGCGGTCCACGGTGTACGAGATGCTCCGGATGCAGCCGCCGGTCCCGCTGCAGTTCGGCCGCGCGCGCAGGGACTTCGTGCTGCAATCCCACGGCGGCGCCGCGTACCAGGTGTCCAAGGGCGAGGTGCTGTGCGGGTACCAGCCGCTGGCGATGCGGGACCCCGAGGTGTTCGACCGCCCCGAGGAGTTCGTGCCGGAGCGATTCCTCGGCGACGACGGCGCCAAGCTGCTGCAGCACCTCTTCTGGTCCAACGGGCCGGAGACGGCGCAGCCGGCGCCCGGGAACAAACAGTGCGCCGCCAAGGAGGTGGTGGTGGACACGGCGTGCATGCTGCTGGCCGAGCTGTTCCGGCGGTACGACGACTTCGTGGTGGAGGGCACATCGTTCACCAAGCTCGTCAAGCGGCAGCCTTCTCCCAGCTTGTCGCCGGCAGCCGCCGCCGGAGCACAAGTGACATAGGATGATCGTCGCCGTCTCGCCGACGCCGGCCGAGTAGTAACGTGTAGGCCCTCCTTGTTATACATACTCTGTGTTCGATGGATCGGTGTCTCTCCCGGCTGTTGATAATAAAAACACTTGTGCAATTGCAAAAGTGTGTGGATGGATACGCAGGCAGGGCACACTTGTATAGTGAATTCATTAGTGATGCTATTGCTGCTGCAAACAAATTAAATGAACATCTCCTCCTCAATTGTCTTGTTTCTAGTCTCCCTTGTATCTTACTTTGAACTTTTGGTTTACTTTTTCATGGCCTGTTGTCTCGTTGATTTTGACCATTTATTTTCAACCAAAAATACAAAGGTTTTTTAATATAAAAGCTAAAACTACTCATAGGATTATTGAGAGTACTTCTCAAAACAAAACTATACAAATATTTTTCGATCATTCAAGTTTTAGAAGTTTGATACTCCGATCCCTCCGCCCCCAAAAAGATTGTGCATCTCATTCATTTCGAGGAGTCAAACTAAGTTCAAGAAAAAAATATACAAAAAAATTAGTAATCTTTGTGATGTATAATAAGTATCATCTGACTTATAATTTAATATATTTTTAATAAATACAAAGTTATATATCTAGTAAAAATTTTAAAAAAATGACTCATCCAAATGTGAGATATGCAAAAAAATTTCGAAAAACGGAGTGAGTAAAAGACATCACGTATCATGTATGACCAGAGGGAGTATCGTACTATCAAGTACAGTAGTATGACAGAAAATATCAAGTAAGTATTTATCATCAGGTGGAGGATATTTACTTTTACGAATTTCCACATGAAATGACGTGCGTATACACAGTGCATTCATTTATTATCTAGCAAATACAGAACAAAAAAAATCTGAATTAGAAGTAAGGGAGGCAATCGAGATACTCGAGAGGACAGAAACTCAAGCAAGAAACACGAGGCGAGTAAGAACAAGAAGAGGAACAGTCCACAGGCAGCATCTGATTGGATGACGTTTCGTCTCATGCGATTGGCGATGTGAACACGAGAGGGATGTGGAGGAACGCCTCATGCTTGCACGGACAGTGTGACTCCTGTTCAGAGACGCGCGCGGAACCGTCCATCTCTACGCAAAATTCAGCTCCACTTTTGCAACAAGCAGCAGTTCGAAGCAAGCTATAAACAGTGTTGACAGCAAAAAGTGTCCAACACGTGTAATGGACTCCATCACTTGGTTCTGAGCGTCAAGATAATCAAAACGACATTTGAATCATCACATTTGGAGCCAGTACGAAGAAAAGGAGTTTTGCACTCAATCTGCCAAACCCAACCTAACTTTAAGATTTATAAGAGTCTTATTAAGACCTCCTTTTATTTGCTAGGCTGGTTTTTCTGGACTCCGAACTGGTTAAGACTTAGGAGTCCAGAATAGTTTTGCATCGTGTTTTGATGTGAGAAACTTACAAAATACGTCTTGGACGCTTTTACTAGTAGGATATAAGACCATCCCATCTCTATATATTAGATGATAACAGTCAATTGAGAGATCCAACATTCAATCGAACAAAAATACATCTATTACCTCTTTTACCCTAACTTTTCCAACCCATGCAGTTTGGAGCTGTCTCTCAATGAGACTCGGTGGTGTTCTAGGTGGCATTGCTGACCCTAAGACAACCTCGATTCAGTGTGGCGTTCTAGATAACCTCGCCGGTCCTAAGACAACCTCAATGTGCATCATCCTGACGGATCTTTCTGAGAGGTGTTCTCGAGTTCTTTCGATGAAGAACGAGCTTCAAATCAGTTCTACCAACCAACTGGTTGGTACTTGATAATTTCGAAGTTGCTCGTTGCGTGCTTAGGTTATGTGCGATCTCGGACTTGCTAGCCCTTGTTGATGTATGATGCAAGATTTAATCTGGCGTCGTCAACACTTTTTTTTTGGCGACTACGCGTGCAGGTGAAGCCATGCATCTCTGCACAAAATGTTTCTACATTTTTTCAACAAGGAGTAGTTCGTAGCAAGGTTTCAAATCTCTGGCTATAGCTGAGTCAGGTCAAGCGATTTGTGTTCATTCATGTACAATTTAGCGACTATAGTTGGTTATAGCAACATTTAGCTCTCCTATTAGTATAGTTTTAGAGGTCATCGGTTAAATTTTAGTTTTTGAGGCCATATGCTAAATATCATAGCCGGAGATTTAAAATATTGGTTCGCAGTAGTACACTGATTTTGATCCGGGACTGTGGACTGCATGAAGTGAAGTGAAGCGTAGAGAGAGGTGTCAGCTTATATAGCTAATCCATCCAAATTCCAACATGATGAGCTGAGGCTAGCTCAGCGACACACTCGACTCCTCGACGGGGGCCATGTGTGAGAGGGGTCCATTTCAGCAGTGCCATGCCTTACAAATATCTTCTGAAAATGGCGACGAAATCAAAGATGCGAGGTCCAAATTCACTCTTGGTACAATGCTACAGTAGCTCTCTACGTCTTGGCTCGCAGGCAACGCACATGCATGTGACTACATGAACAGGGAATGGACAGCTCCTGCTCAAGTACTCATGCAAGAATTCAGAGGCAGCCAAAAAACCATGGAGAAGAGGAGAATAGATTTTAGCACCTACTACAATCTACAGGTAACTGGATTAGTGGAGATGGGTGAAGGAGAGCATACAGCAGGAATGAGCTAGCCAGTGCCGCCATACTGCCATGCAGGTAACGACGAGAAATATCTCCCTCGCTCAAAGATCCAATCCTCATCTCAGAAAAAGGGTAAAGGAATATTCCAAGCCACAAAAACAAATGGAAATGGAGCAATGCAGGTACGTAATAAGAATAAAACCCAATTTTCAGTGGGTGTATAAAGGGGAGTGGGGGACGGAAGAACAGCGCCACTACAAGACTATACATTAATTCAGAATGTGACAGTGAAAATGATGTTATCGGATTTTTATTTTTAGTAGAAAAATCAATCTTCACATGAAAGGATGATGGCACGCCGCACCTGGAAGGGCAAGACTTGGCACAGCACGTTTTGCAGGAAAAATATATGTCAGTGAAACGTAACTAGCTAGCAGCAAGCCTGGTGGGAACCATCCCGAAAGGGAGGCAGATAACGTGCGACCCGTCTTCCTCCTCTGCGCGACGCCCCCTCCTATTGTCTTCCTCCTCACCGACGCCGTCCTCGCCTCCACCCCTGCCCTGGCTTCCACCACCCGCAGCTAGCAGCTCCTGCCGCCTCGCCCCGCCACCAACCTCCCGCCCCCGCTCCTCGACCCCGCCCTCCCCTATCCTCCTCCATCCTCTTTCTCGTCCTCGCCCCCGCCCCTCGACCCTGCCCTCCCCTAACCTCCGCCGTCCTCTTTCTCGCCATCGCCCCCGCCCTCCACTAATCCCAGGACAGGTCGCCGACGGCCTCCGCTGCGACACCCCCGCCGTCTCGCCCGCGTCCACTGCCGTGACGCATCCCCCCCCTCCCCAAAAAAAAACCTTCTAAGCCCACAGGGAAAGATCCCCTAAATGGCCGATGCCGGAACCCAAGCCGTCGTCATCGTCTTCTTCGTCTCTGGTGAGGCGCGGGCGCAGTGGGAGCGGGTTCATGCCATCGCGCTAGAGCACGACACTCGCATGGTAGAAATTCCGATCCTGAAATGGCCATAAACTTCGTCATTGCCAACCATGCTTCATATACTTTGTGCAAACTCTACAACATTTTGGGGGAAGCTAATGGCTTAAGAACAAATATTCAAAACAGATATTTACAAGATGCACTGTCATCCACCTAAATGCAAATTTGTTGGATGGCTCGCCATCCAAAATAGGACGGCGGATAGGCTCCGTACGAGAGGTTGGCCCGACAACGTTGTTTGCCCCCTCTATTGTAGAGAGCAAGAAACTGTCCACCCACTTGCTCATTGCAAATACTCCATGCTTATTCAATCTCTGAAAATGGGCAATCAAACAGATGCAGAACTTAGGCAGTTTGTGCGGTTCTAGACCAAACTACAACCAGTTCACCAAGCAATAGAGCCAGACACCACAAACTGGCAGTTCAGATCAACCGTGGGATCAGATTCATATATGGAACGATAATACTTGGCCATGGGTGTCCGTCCATCCGGACCCGAGAAACAAAAAATCAAATCTCCCTACAGAAGCTCGTCTCCCCCACTCCGCACTCGTCCATCGCGGCTTCACAGCGCCGTGCGGCCGTCCCAATCCGCCGCACCGCCGCCTCCATCACGCGCCATAGCCCACTGCGGCCCGCTGCCGCCGCCATCCCTACGGAGAGGAGGAATCCTCCGCGCGAGGTACGCTGCCCGCCGCCCCACTGACTGCAGCTATTGCTGGACCCGGTCGCCGACACCTCGCTTTCCGCCACCAAGCTCCATATGCGTGCTCGGCGACTATAGAGGCTCTTCTATTCTCCACCGTGTCTTGTCATGCTCTGTCCTTCACCGCAACCAAAAGAGGGGGAGGTTGCTGGCTAGGCCCAGGCCAGGCGCAGGCGCAATATATTGGCCGCTGCCAGGCCACGCCACCATCCTCGGCTCCCGGCTGGCCAAAACCGGTTGTCCCCTGCTCTGCACTACGTTGTACGAAAGAAGGGTGAAATCACATGTTGCAAGCATATGTTCCAAGTGTTTCCGATGTTTCATAGATATATTGCAAGTGTTTCATGTAGATGTTGCATATGTTACAATGGATGTACACGTATGTTGCAAGCTTCTATTCCCAAATATGTCATCTGTCTTTTAGACGTATGTTTTAAGTGTCTTTATTTGGATGTTGCATATATTTCACACCTATGTTACAAGTGTTTTATCTGGATGCTGCGTATGTTTTACAATGTTTTTCAGATGTTTTTGCAAGTGTTTCAGATGCATGTTTCAAGTGTTTCATCTACTTTTCAGACGTTGTTGCAAGTGTTACGTCTGGATGTTTCAAAAGTAGATCAGGTGTTGCATCTTCCTGATCACTTTCTACTGCCTCGCCTCGATTTCTCCTCCTCCTCCTCCCGGTGCCGGCTAGGCATCTGCCACCCCCCCTCTTCTCGATGCTAGTGGCTTTTAGGGTGGTGCAGACCCCGCGTGGGCACGTGAAACAGGGCGGGAAACAAACTGCAGGTGCGAGCATGCGGACGCTAACAAGCCCATATATGGAAGGCAAAAACAGAACCGAAGCGTCGGTTCTTTTCGTGGTTATCACTGCTCTGTCATGTTCAACCATAATCATCGTTGCATGCCATGGCCAATATAATTGCTCTTGTCTTGTTGCGCTATATATGGTTTGGGACCTGATAGCAGGACTTGCAATGCCAATGCTACGGCAAGCATCGACGGCCAGCAACTAGAAGCCAAGAGGAGGTTGTCTGTTATGCTAGCCTCCACTGTTGGTACTTTGGTGCTGATGACACTGCCGGGCGCCACCACCATTGTTGGCTAACTGCATGATGCTCTTTTGCATTCGCATTTGCATATGCATTTTCACACTGTAAGCACCACAAGGCCTTGGACCATTATGGGTGTGTTGGGTTGCATGGCTAAATTCTAGCCCGGCTAAGATTGGAGCCAGGTTGGGTTTGGCATGGTTCCATCAAGCCAACATGGGCTTGTTTGGTTGGGCTGCTATTGATGGTCTGGTTTAGCTCAAATTTTGTTTGGTTGGGTGCATGAGCTCCTGGCTGTACTAGTGTAGCCAAGGAAGGGTGTGTTTGGTTTGTTGGACACAGCTGGGTGCATTCACCCATTCCTTTAATCGGTATAGTCACCCCCTCCCCTATTCTCCTTCAATAAATACGCACCCAGCACCCACGAGCTCGGTCACCCCCATTCGCTCACCACCCCCTGACCCCTTGTCTCCCTCTCGCTGCCCCCTCGGCTCCTTGTCCTTCCTCGAACCCATCGCCGGTGAACCATCCCACCTGCGTCGATGAGCGACAACACCGCCGCCGCAGACTCCTTGGAGGTGCGCCGCGCCCAGGGCCGTTGCACTGGTGGCTCCCCTAATGATAAGCCGACCACGCCTAGTTGAAGGTTCCATGAGGCTAAACAGGAAATGGGAGATCAATTAGTACAACATTGCATCAGTATGAGGCAAAACCTAGCCAAATCGAAGGATCAGCTGCGACACCAAGTGGTGCACCACCCAGATCCGGAACAACCATCGACCAAACCCTAGGGGTGATGTACAGAATCGATGGATCCCAACCACATGAGTCTAAACCAGGATGTGGGGTACAAAATAGCACAACATTGCAGTAGTATGACCGTAAACCCTAAGCAAATCAAAGGAACGGTTGCGACACCTAGTGGTGCGCCACCCAGATCCACAACAATCATCGACCAAACCCTAAAGCTCAGCTACGCAATCGAAAAAGAAGAAGACGCAAAGATGATAAGACAAACGAGAGGGAATCAGGCCGCATAACAGGACATGCGTGGCTTACCAGCGACGCCAATGGTAATCACCGCCGGCACCGGGAGGAGGCTGAGGAAGACAGAGGGGGGATGAGAGAGCGAGTGAGCGGCGGTGGAGGCCTATGAACGGTACCTAGGAACCCTAGCCAGGCAGTGAGGCTCACGCTTATATACGATGGCCAGGGCAAGCCAACTGGGCCTACCACACTGCGCGTGGGCGGAGCTAGCCCAAGTTAGGTTCCACGCGAACGGCCAATTCGGCCGTTCGACCTAGGCCAGGCCCCAAGCGTACAGCTGGCCAGCCCAAGCCAGGCCCCGGGCCCCTTATAGGCAACCAAACAGGCCAGAATTGGTCCTAGCGAGGGCTGAAAACGGTACGGATATTTTCCGACCGTATTCGAAACCGAATCCGTTTAAAGGGGTTGAGATCTGTCCGTATCCGAGTCCGGATATCCAACATCCGATACCGTATCCGTATCCGAATACTCAAATCGCATATTTATGATGTCGATATCCAATCGTATCCTATCCGACATAGTTGACACTATCCGTATTCGAATCCGAATCCGGACAGAAATATGAAAACAAATGTAATATCGGTGATATCCGTCCATATCCGATCCGTTTTTATCCTACTAGCGAGCCAGGCTAGGGGCTGGCTACCCAACCAAACACACCCTAAGTAAACATTTCAAACTCTCTTCTTCAACGAAAGGGCAGCGCACCTGACGTCACTGCTCCCAAAAGAAAAGGTGCTTGCTTTGAGTGCCCTTCAGATTTCCTCAGTGTACAGGGCCTCCAGAACTCTGCCATAGCCGTCGAGAAGCTTACATCAGACATTCAGACTCACTGTCCAGCTTCTGCTCCTCCATCACTCCGCCCGTTCTCAACGATATATAGCCATTTGCCCATTTCTCACCATCAGAGAGCACCCCTTTTCAGTCATCCTCTTCGTGATCCTGCTTGCAGTCTGAGAAATATCCATCTCCCTCGAAGACCCAATATATCCTCATTTCAGAAAAGAAAAAAAAAAGGTAAAGGAAGCCAATTCCCAAATGAATATAAATGGTGCAATAATATAGCCATGCAGGTAATTAGGATGAAACCCAGGTTTCAGAGGGTAAAGAGTTGGAATCGTCAAAGGTTGAGGCGTTAAGCTGAAAGGAGCTAAATAAGAAGAAAAAAAAGTCCTGTTAGTTTCACCACGAAATAAAGCGGCCGGAAAACCTATTTAGAAAAAGGAAAAGAAAAAGGGGCCGAAAGAATAGCGCCACTACAAGACTATACATTCTGAAGATGACAGTGAAAATTGTTAGAAGAAAAATGTCGATGGATAAAAATGACTGTATGTCAAGATTGATGAACAGTATATAGATATTTATACAAGCCCAATAGGCAATTGGCTGTTGGCCAAAAGGTGTCTCTACGAGATCTAAAGTAGTCTCTACAGAGAACCGTCTTTAGCAGTTGCTAATGATGGGATTAACTAATTGATCACAATTTATTTAATCTTAACACCCCCTTGATCAATTGGTTCCTGGCCGTAGACGTCTTTGTTTGTTCATCGGTCATCATCTTGAAGCTTTGGAAAACCCTGTGAAAAAAAACGTATACCGATATACCAGGCAAAACTCCTTAAAACTCAGTGAGAAAAATAAGGAGAAACACCATGATATATATAACTCCAATGTTAATAGACCCTTTAGATATTCCCAAAGACAGTCTAAAAACAGTTTGATCAGAGATCAATATGTCATAAATATTATCTTCGAAAAACCTCTGTGAGAAAAATAGATAATATGACATTTACTATGTGTTAACATTACCTCATTAAAAACTTTATGTGAGAAAACTCTAGAAGAGTAAAACTCATATAAAGAAAAGAGTGTAATGTGATATCTGAAACATGTTATATTTTAGAGGGATTCTCCCCCTAATTCTTGCAAGTCTCTAAGTCTTCTCATACCAATGCCCTCAACACATTTACGGAATGCGGAGTATGGTAGAGATTTTATGAATAAATCTGCTAGATTATCACATGACGTAGTTTGCAAAATTTCAATTTCTCTATTCTTTTGGAGCTCATGGGGATAGAATAACTTGGGAATAATATGCTTAGTCATATTACTCTTAATATAACCTGATTCCATTTGTGTAACACATGCCGAATTTTCCTCAAAGATAATCGTCGGTGTCTCAAGTGCACCAATACCACATGATTGTATTATGTGATTTATCATTCTGCGAAGCCAAACACATCCGCGTGATGCTTCATATAAAGTAATTATTTCAGAATGATTGGTGGAAAGTGAACACCAAAGTCTACTTTGAAGACTTCTAAGATATTGTTGTTCCACCTTGCAAGAATACAAAGCTTGTTTGTGATCTGCCATTGTGGGGATATGATAAATAGCCAGCATCTGTATATCCTAACAAAATTGGATCTTGATTTTTACTATAGAATAATCCAAGATCTCTAGTGCCATTGAGATATCTTAGAATGGTTTTAACTCCTACCCAATGATGTTTGGTAGGTTTAGCACTATGGTGTTTGGACAGAAAAATCCACAACAGAGGAGGATCTCTCTATGCGTAAAAAATAAATGTGCACGGGCGTGCCAGTGTACACAAAATAAATAAAGATAAGGGAACACAAGTTTTATTCATATTTGATAAAATACAAATACATGTTCCCTGATACAAGTGCGCTCCATAGCCTGCTGGTGGCAATCTAGCTTGGACGAAGTGGTCTTCATGGTTTCTGGGGCCTCAGAAAGCTCCCAGTTAATTACCCCCGTGAGCTAGCTCACAGAGTACCTCCGATTCTGCTATTGTGGTTGTCCTCTTCAATCTTCGCTTCACATCTCCATGCATGGTGTTGGTGTAGATGTAAGTGGCGTTAGCGTAAGGGCCTTATCGGTCTGGTACAGCATGACTGGAATATCAACAATGCCCGCTTGCCTTCGCGTCATCGGTGTGGAACGCCGTGGAACTCGATCACAGTGGAGTTGAACATGCAGTTGTTGATGAAGACTTGCATTCCTGTGGCAGTACACACGCGCATGCATGCATGCTCATAATCTGTAAGAGACAAATAAACAAACAATTACAGATTAATGTGATCCGGCCATGACTGCCAAAACGTGGCGTCCGCGCTGCCTTGCGTCACCTCCGGCTCCATCACGACAGAGTCGACAGTGTCGCGGCTGCCGTGGCGACGACGGGATGCGTGCGTGTAGCGCCATGCAGATGCACAAGGCTGCCTCCGTCTCCTCCTAACGCAGCCCTTCGGCCGGCGGCGCTAATGGAGTAGATGAACAGTGTCTGCAGCACTCCTCTGCCGCAGTCGTGCGGCCGTCTCTCTTCTGCTGGATGGCGCTGGTAGATCGACCGGCTGCCGGCGTCTCCTTGCTCCTCGGCGTCGGCGTAGATGGGTAACGCTGGCGCCTTGCCGCGGCCGCCTCGTGTAGATGCGGAAAGATGCTAGGCAGGGGCGATGCAGGTGGCCACCGACTCGACATGCCTCCGGCCGCCTCTGCGTCGCCGTCGCCTGATGATGGCCTGCTCGTGGATGGATCTTGGCCGGCGGCGGCGTGGTGGCGCCGGGGCGGGCGCGTAGCTGCGCTCCCTTCCTGCGGCCGGCTTGAACAGATGTCATTAGCCCCTTCGTGAAGTCCTGGGAGTCCTTTATATACAGGCCCGCAGCAGCTAGGGCGCCGCAGGCCCCTGGCCACAGGGTATGCGCCGCCGCCTAAAATCTGTTGGCGTGCGCGAGAGATACCGGAGCCGATCCTTTTCTTCGTATACACAAGATGAAGGCACGTGTGATTTATCCATCTGGAGAGGTTATCTCTTCATGTGGTAAGCCTTCTAGAAGGCCTCGGTTACTTGGATAAGCTCGCGGCCGTATCTTGTTCCCTGACGCATGGGCCTGGGATGATGAAGGAATTAACCTTCCCCTCAATCAAGTCACTAGCTAGCCTGCGGCCGCACGTACAACATATCTGGCCAAGGTTGCAAAAGGTTCTGCACCCCGTCGCGCCGGTGTCTCGCAGACTCAACTGGTGTATAATCCTACGAAAGTACATGACATGGACCGGCGTACGTACGAACTCTACGGCCGGCTGGAATCATATATAGGTGCACGTATGTATGGCTGCGCCTGTTAGCATCTTCTATTTGCACGCCATGAACACACTTACGTGCATGCATGCAAGTATGGAACATGCAACTGGACAAGCCCATATCACTACTGGACTCGCATGCTTTGCCGAGCAAAGGACTAGAAACCCTCGGCAAAGGCTTTGCCGAGGGCTGCCCTCGGCAAAGACCCCTTGGGGAATTTTTAGACGGCGAAGGGGTCTTTGCCGAGGGCCCTTTATCGGGCACTCGGCAAAGCCTTTGCTGAGGGCCAGGACGGCCCTCGGCAAAGAAAAGAAGCCGTCACGCGCCGACGCCGTTGGCGGTTTCTTTGCCGAGGGCCGACCCTCGGCAAAGAAATAGTTTTATTTTTTGAATTTTTGTTGCCGAGGGCCGGCCCTCGGCAAAGAAATTTTTTTTAAAATCTTTGCCGAGGGCCTCCTCCCTGGCCCTCGGCAAAGAAATTTTCAGGATTTTTTTCAAAAAAAAAAAACCTTTGCCGAGGGCTATTGCAAGGGCCCTCGGCAAAGAAATAGTTTTTTTTTGAATTTTTTTTTAAAAAACCTTTGCCGAGGGCCTGCTCCCTGGCCCTCGGCAAAGAAATTTTCAGGTTTTTTAAAAAAAATCTTTGCCGAGGGCTATTGCTAGGGCCCTCGGCAAAGGACCCTTCTTTGCCGAGGGCCTTGTCATTGCCCTTGGCAAAGAGACATAATTTTTTTTTGTTTTTTCCATTCCATCGACACAAGCATTTCATATATATACATACACACACACACATATATATATATATATATATATATATATATATATATATATATATATATCACACAGAACCTATTTTTTCACAATATATCACAACCATAATTGTGAACCACAAATCACAATATATTACAACGACAAGTCACATGTTCATCATCATTCACATGTTTATTACGACAAGTTAATGAAATCCAAGCACAAATCACAACCATAAATCACAAATCACGCTAAAGTCCAATCACATCACCTAGCACGAGTCCTCATCAAGCTAGCCTATGAGACGATGGTGAAGGAAAAGCAGGATCACCCGGTGACGCACTAGCGGATTGATTGGAACCCGCGGACGGAAGCTACACAAAGGAGCAGAGATTGCATGTGTGAGTAATCCGGGAAAACAGTTTTGGAACTTAGAGATTGCATCTAGTAATCTAGGAATACAAAAAGATTAGACTCAATTGAAAATTTCGGCAGCACCTCCCCTACACGGGGAGGTTTCCAAAACCTGCAAGAAACGACGACACGAACGTCGACATCCACAACGGCACGAACGCCGACATCCACAACGGCACGAAGGCCGACATACATGCAAAGCACAAGCGAAAAGTGAACTTTCATACTTACAGGAGTAGCTACAGGAGTATGAGGTGGAGGAGCTGAAAACTGCACAGGTACACCCGATGCTTGCCCAAGACTTTGCATGATCACCATCATCTCCGCCATCTGCTTCTGCGCGGCCTCGAACGCGACCTTTTGGGCCTGCAGCTGTGCGGTCAGCTCCGCGTTCTGCTCTTGACTTTGCCTTCTTGTTTCTTGCAGCTCGGCCTGCAATATTTCACTCCAATGTATCAGTAATGCAAATCTAATTTAGGTGTGTAAATATCTACGTACGACGAGTAAAGCAGGAATTACTTGGAGTGCTTGGACCTGCTGCAGTGCCGGAGAAGGCCGTGGACGTATGGGCTGGCTGGAGCTCGTGCTTCGTGCTCGGATAGCGTCGAGGGAGGGAACAGTGGTGGAGTCGATGGCGCCGTCTGCAATCCACAGCCGCCCGTGCTTCTTGCCTCCTCCGAGCCTCATGATCGCCTCTGCATCAATGGGCTCAGTGCGCATATTGTAATCTTCCCCATAGATCTCCCTTACCGTTGACGTGTACTCTTGGACTTTAGTGTACACGTTCGGGTCGAAGTACGCCTGGGGCGGGGCAGCCGGGTCGAAGGAGACAGAGGACGACGCCCTGCCCATGTGGGACATAGCCCACGCAGAGAACTCTGAGACCTCCTCGCTCGGGTGCGCAGCCTCCTGCGAGAAAGATGGGAAGATGGTGAGAAATCAAGCAGAATTGAGCGTCAAAATAAATGAAAGAAATCACTTACGTATGCTTGTTTGTATCCGGGGAGGCTACGACTGCCTTGATGGTGAGTTGGACCTTGCCTCATCAGACGCTGTTCCCGCTGCCTCTCGTGCGTGTCAACAAAGTCCTGTGATAACCACTTGTCCACGATCATGGCCCAGCACTCGGGATACGATCGGCACCACCAGGGAATCACCTACAAGTCATCGAGTATTTGACATATCAGAAGATGAAATTGAATCTACTTAATATCAAAACGAATCATTATGAATGTTATTCGCCTACCTCAAGGTACTGGTCCCGGGTCAGCGTAATCCGTCTTGCTTGAGGCTTGGGGAGGGACTGCCTAAGTACCGACCTGTAGTAGTCTATGTGGGCCTGGACGCGCCCATGGTGGTGCATCTCGGTGACGTACTTCCTACAAGCTGCGGCAGCCGCCTGATCCGCCTGGGCCTCAAGTCCTTCTTCGGCCTTGAAATATTTCTGCATACAAAACCGATGTATTCATTCATTATTTCAATAAAAGATTTAACCAATGAATGCGATGTATTATTCCACATGAAATGACGTGCGTATACACAGTGCATTCATTTATTATCTAGCAAATACAGAACAAAAAAATCTGAATTAGAAGTAAGGGAGGCAATCGAGATACTCGAGAGGACAGAAACTCAAGCAAGAAACACGAGGCGAGTAAGAACAAGAAGAGGAACAGTCCACAGGCAGCATCTGATTGGATGACGTTTCGTCTCATGCGATTGGCGATGTGAACACGAGAGGGATGTGGAGGAACGCCTCATGCTTGCACGG
Organism: Miscanthus floridulus; assembly: GCF_019320115.1. Taxonomy (NCBI): domain Eukaryota; kingdom Viridiplantae; phylum Streptophyta; class Magnoliopsida; order Poales; family Poaceae; genus Miscanthus; species Miscanthus floridulus. The sequence continues at coordinate 6,677,726 of NC_089586.1, forward strand.
ACAGTGTGACTCCTGTTCAGAGACGCGCGCGGAACCGTCCATCTCTACGCAAAATTCAGCTCCACTTTTGCAACAAGCAGCAGTTCGAAGCAAGCTATAAACAGTGTTGACAGCAAAAAAGTGTCCAACACGTGTAATGGACTCCATCACTTGGTTCTGAGCGTCAAGATAATCAAAACGACATTTGAATCATCACATTTGGAGCCAGTACGAAGAAAAGGAGTTTTGCACTCAATCTGCCAAACCCAACCTAACTTTAAGATTTATAAGAGTCTTATTAAGACCTCCTTTTATTTGCTAGGCTGGTTTTTCTGGACTCCGAACTGGTTAAGACTTAGGAGTCCAGAATAGTTTTGCATCGTGTTTTGATGTGAGAAACTTACAAAATACGTCTTGGACGCTTTTACTAGTAGGATATAAGACCATCCCATCTCTATATATTAGATGATAACAGTCAATTGAGAGATCCAACATTCAATCGAACAAAAATACATCTATTACCTCTTTTACCCTAACTTTTCCAACCCATGCAGTTTGGAGCTGTCTCTCAATGAGACTCGGTGGTGTTCTAGGTGGCATTGCCGACCCTAAGACAACCTCGATTCAGTGTGGCGTTCTAGATAACCTCGCCGGTCCTAAGACAACCTCAATGTGCATCATCCTGACGGATCTTTCTGAGAGGTGTTCTCGAGTTCTTTCGATGAAGAACGAGCTTCAAATCAGTTCTACCAACCAACTGGTTGGTACTTGATAATTTCGAAGTTGCTCGTTGCGTGCTTAGGTTATGTGCGACCTCGGACTTGCTAGCCCTTGTTGATGTATGATGCAAGATTTAATCTGGCGTCGTCAACACTTTTTTTTTTGGCGACTACGCGTGCAGGTGAAGCCATGCATCTCTGCACAAAATGTTTCTACATTTTTTCAACAAGGAGTAGTTCGTAGCAAGGTTTCAAATCTCTGGCTATAGCTGAGTCAGGTCAAGCGATTTGTGTTCATTCATGTACAATTTAGCGACTATAGTTGGTTATAGCAACATTTAGCTCTCCTATTAGTATAGTTTTAGAGGTCATCGGTTAAATTTTAGTTTTTGAGGCCATATGCTAAATATCATAGCCGGAGATTTAAAATATTGGTTCGCAGTAGTACACTGATTTTGATCCGGGACTGTGGACTGCATGAAGTGAAGTGAAGCGTAGAGAGAGGTGTCAGCTTATATAGCTAATCCATCCAAATTCCAACATGATGAGCTGAGGCTAGCTCAGCGACACACTCGACTCCTCGACGGGGGCCATGTGTGAGAGGGGTCCATTTCAGCAGTGCCATGCCTTACAAATATCTTCTGAAAATGGCGACGAAATCAAAGATGCGAGGTCCAAATTCACTCTTGGTACAATGCTACAGTAGCTCTCTACGTCTTGGCTCGCAGGCAACGCACATGCATGTGACTACATGAACAGGGAATGGACAGCTCCTGCTCAAGTACTCATGCAAGAATTCAGAGGCAGCCAAAAAACCATGGAGAAGAGGAGAATAGATTTTAGCACCTACCACAATCTACAGGTAACTGGATTACTGGAGATGGGTGAAGGAGAGCATACAGCAGGAATGAGCTAGCCAGTGCCGCCATACTGCCATGCAGGTAACGACGAGAAATATCTCCCTCGCTCAAAGATCCAATCCTCATCTCAGAAAAAGGGTAAAGGAATATTCCAAGCCACAAAAACAAATGGAAATGGAGCAATGCAGGTATGTAATAAGAATAAAACCCAATTTTCAGTGGGTATAAAGGGGAGTGGGGGACGGAAGAACAGCGCCACTACAAGACTATACATTAATTCAGAATGTGACAGTGAAAATGATGTTATCGAATTTTTATTTTTAGCAGAAAAATCAATCTTCACAAGAAAGGATGATGGCACGCCGCACGTGGAAGGGCAAGACTTGGCACAGCACGTTTTGCAGGAAAAATATATGTCAGTGAAACGTAACTAGCTAGCAGCAAGCCTGGTGGGAACCATCCTGAAAGGGAGGCAGATAACGTGCGACCCGTCTTCCTCCTCTGCGCGACGCCCCCTCCTATTGTCTTCTCACCGACGCCGTCCTTGCCTCCACCCCCGCCCCGGCTTCCACCACCCGCAGCTAGCGGCTCCTGCCGCCTCGCCTCGCCACCAACCTCCCGCCCCCGCTCCTCGACCCCACCCTCCACTATCCTCATCCATCCTCTTTCTCGCCCTCGCCCCCGCCCTCCCCTAACCTCCGCCATGATGCCTCCGCCGTCCTCTTTCTCGCCATCGCCCCCGCCCCCGCCCTCCACTAATCCCAGGACAGGTCGCCGACGGCCTCCGCTGCGACACCCCCGCCGTCTCGCCCGCCTCCACCGCCATGACGCACCCCCCCCATAGTTCTTAAGGCGTCGCCTAGGCGTACCAAGCACTCGCCTGGACGCCTCACCGCCTTAAAAACTATGACCCCCCCCCCCCCAAAAAAACCCTTCTAAGCCCACAGGGAAAGATCCCCTAAACAGCCGATGCCGGAACCCAAGCCACCGTCGTCGTCGTCTTCGTCTCTGGTGAGGCGCGGGCACAGTGGGAGCGGGGTCATGCCGTTGCGCTAGAGCACGACGTTCGCATGGTAGAAATTCCGATCCTGAAATGGCCATAAACTTCGTCATTGCCAACCATGCTTCATATACTTTGTGCAAACTCTACAACATTTTGGGGGAAGCTAATGGCTTAAGAACAAATATTCAAAACAGATATTTACAAGATGCACTGGCATCCACCTAAATGCAAATTTGTTGGATGGTTCGCCATCCAAAATAGGACGGCGGATAGGCTCCGTACGAGAGGTTGGCCCAACAACGTTGTTTGCCCCCTCTATCGTAGAGAGCAAGAAACTGTCCACCCACTTGCTCATTGCAAATACTCCATGCTTGTTCAATCTCTGAAAATGGGCAATCAAACAGATGCGGAACTTAGGCAGTTTGTGCGGCTCTGGACCAAACTACAACCAGTTCACCAAGCAACAGAGCCAGACACCACAAACTGGCAGTTCAGATCAACCGTGGGATCAGATTCATATATGGAACGATAATACTTGGCCACGGGTGTCCGTCCAACCAGACCCGAGAAACAAAAAATCAAATCTTCCTACAGAAGCTCGTCTCCCCCACTCCGCGCTCGTCCGTTGTGGCTTCACGGCGCCGTGCAGCCATCCCAATCCACCGCGCCGCCGCCTCCATCACGCGCCGCAGCCCACTCCGCGGAGAGGAGGAATCCTCCACGCGAGGTACGCTGCCAGCCGCCCCACCAACTGCAGCTATTGTCGAACCCGGTTGCCGACACCTCGCTTTCCGCCTCCAAGCTCCATGTCCGTGCTCGTAGCAAGGTTTCAGATCTCTGGCTATAGCTGAGTCAGGTCAAGCGATTTGTGTTCATTCATGTACAATTTAGCGACTATAGTTGGTTGTAGCAACATTTAGCTCTCCTATTAGTATAGTTTTAGAGGTCATCGGTTAAATTTTAGTTTTTGAGGCCATATGCTAAATATCATAGCCGGAGATTTAAAATATTGGTTCGCAGTAGTACACTGATTTTGATCCGGGACTGTGGACTGCATGAAGTGAAGTGAAGTGTAGAGAGGTGTCAGCTTATATAGCTAATCCATCCAAATTCCAACATGATGAGCTGAGGCTAGCTCAGCGACACACTCGACTCCTCGACAGGGGCCATGTGTGAGAGGGGTCCATTTCAGCAGTGCCATGCCTTACAAATATCTTCTGAAAATGGCGACGAAATCAAAGATGCAAGGTCCAAATTCACTTTTGGTACAATGCTACAGTAGCTCTCTACGTCTTGGCTCGCAGGCAACGCACATGCATGTGACTACATGAACAGGGAATGGACAGCTCCTGCTCAAGTGCTCATGCAAGAATTCAGAGGCAGCCAAAAAACCATGGAGAAGAGGAGAATAGATTATACTCCCTCCGTCCCACATTATTTGCACGTCTAGGATCAAGCACGCTAACCAAGGTGTGTGCGAAATTACAAAAATGCCCCTGTAAATATCAGCCCCTTCCTCCCGTGACCCGTCCCACCACACGCTCACACCACTCCCTCGCGCTCTCGCACAGCTTTCTTTTTCTCTGGCCACCGGAGGCGTGTCGGCTCCGGCCCCCTGGCCACCATGGGGCGTCGAGGCCGCCTGCCACCATCGACGTCGGGCCTCACCTCCATCTTCCATGCCGACGAGGACGAGCTTTTTCCGCCCGCGCGCACCCGCGTTGCCGTGGCTCCCGCCGGCCGGAGCCGAGCCCCTGCGTCGAGCGGTAGTCGCGTCTTGCTTGTGCCAGTCGCGTTGCCGTGGCAGCCGGGACGGGGCTCCATCGGCCGGAGCTGAGCCCGTGTGGCGGCGTTGCGAGGTCCAGCCACTGCGCACTGCGCGGAACCCATGCACAGTGGCGGCCTGGCGAGGTCCAGCTGCTGCTGCTCCTGCGCGATGGCGGCGCGGGGGACGAGATCGTCTTGCCTATGGCGGCCGGGGCCGGGGCTCCACCGGCAGGAGCTGAGCCCGCGTGCCAGCTACCGGCCGAGCCGGCTTCACGAGAGCGCCGACGCTTTGGTTCCAGTTATGCACGCACTGGGATGGAATGGGTTTGGCCGCTGTGCGTGGAGTGCCAGGCGACGGGAAGAGGAACAGTTGCAGCGGCGACGGGAACCATCGAGAGACGGAGCGAACAGATAAGACTGAGCGTCCGTTTTTTTAAGTAATAAATCGATGAATGGGAAAAGAGAACGAGTGGCTAGGAAGTGCCGGCCGTCAGACTGTGTGCTCTGCATTCAGCTATCTCGACCCGTCATTTTGGGAAAATTTTTTAATCCCATTAGTGCAAATATTAGCGGACGGAGGGAGTAGCACGTACCACAATCTACAGGTAACTGGATTACTGGAGATGGGTGAAGGAGAGCATACAGCAGGAATGAGCTAGCCAGTGCCGCCATACTGCCATGCAGGTAACGACGAGAAATATCTCCCTCGCTCAAAGATCCAATCCTCATCTCAGAAAAAGGGTAAAGGAATATTCCAAGCCACAAAAACAAATGGAAATGGAGCAATGCAGGTATGTAATAAGAATAAAACCCAATTTTCAGTGGGTATAAAGGGGAGTGGGGGACGGAAGAACAGCGCCACTACAAGACTATACATTAATTCAGAATATGACAGTGAAAATGATGTTATCGGATTTTTATTTTTAGCAGAAAAATCAATCTTCACAAGAAAGGATGATGGCACGCCGCACGTGGAAGGGCAAGACTTGGCACAGCACGTTTTGCAGGAAAAATATATGTCAGTGAAACGTAACTAGCTAGCAGCAAGCCTGGTGGGAACCATCCTAAAAGGGAGGCAGATAACGTGCGACCCGTCTTCCTCCTCTGCGCGACGCCCCCTCCTATTGTCATCCTCCTCACCGACGCCGTCCTCGCCTCCACCCCTGCCCCGGCTTCCACCACCCGCAGCTAGCGGCTCATACCGCCTCGCCCCACCACCAACCTCCCGCCCCTGCTCCTCGACCCCGCCCTCCCCTATCCTCCTCCATCCTCTTTCTCGCCCTCGCCCGGCCCCTCGACCCCACCCTCCCCTAACCTCCGCCGTGATGCCTCCGCCTTCCTCTTTCTCGCCATCGCCCCTGCACCCACCCTCCACTAATCCCAGGACAGGTCGTCGACGGCCTCCGCTGCGACACCCCCCGCCGTCTCGCCCGCCTCCACCGCCGTGACACCCCCCCCCAAAAAAAAACCTTCTAAGCCCACGGGGAAAGATCCCCTAAACCCAAGCTGTCGTCGTCGTCGTCGTCTCTGGTGAGGCGCGGGCGCAGTGGTAGCGGGGTCATGCCGTCGCGCTAGAGCACGACGTTCACATGGTAGAAATTCCGATCCTGAAATGGGCATAAACTTCGTCACTGCCAACCATGCTTCATATACTTTGTGCAAACTCTACAACATTTTGGGGGAAGCTAATGGCTTAAGAACAAATATTCAAAACAGATATTTACAAGATGCACTGTCATCCACCTAAATGCAAATTTGTTGGATGGCTCGCCATCCAAAATAGGACGGCCGATAGGCTCCGTACGAGAGGTTGGCCCAACAATGTTGTTTGCCCCCTTTATCGTAGAGAGCAAGAAACTGTCCACCCACTTGCTCATTGCAAATACTCCATGCTTGTTCAATCTCTGAAAATGGGCAATCAAACAGATGCAGAACTTAGGCAGTTTGTGCGGCTCTGGACCAAACTACAACCAGTTCACCAAGCAACAGAGCCAGACACCACAAACTGGCAGTTCAGATCAACTGTGGGATCAGATTCATATATGGAACGATAATACTTGGCCATGGGTGTCCGTCCATCCAGACCCAAGAAACAAAAAATCAAATCTTCCTACAGAAGCTCGTCTCCCCCACTCTGCGCTCGTCCATCGCGGCTTCACAGCGCCGTGCGGCCGTCCCAATCCGCCGCACCGCCGCCTCCATCACGCGCCATAGCCCACTGCGGCCCGCTGCCGCCGCCATCCCTACGGAGAGGAGGAATCCTCCGCGCGAGGTACGCTGCCGGCCGCCCCATTGACTGCAGCTATTGCTGGACCCGGTCGCCGACACCTCGCTTTCCGCCACCAAGCTCCATATGCGTGCTCGGCGACTATAGAGGCTCTTCTATTCTCCACCGTGTCTTGTCATGCTCTGTCCTTCACCGCAACCAAAAGAGGGGGAGGTTGCTGGCTAGGCCCAGGCCAGGCGCAGGCGCAATATATTGGCCGCTGCCAGGCCACGCCACCATCCTCGGCTCCCGGCTGGCCAAAACCGGTTGTCCCCTGCTCTGCACTACGTTGTACGAAAGAAGGGTGAAATCACATGTTGCAAGCATATGTTCCAAGTGTTTCCGATGTTTCATAGATATATTGCAAGTGTTTCATGTAGATGTTGCATATGTTACAATGGATGTACACGTATGTTGCAAGCTTCTATTCCCAAATATGTCATCTGTCTTTTAGACGTATGTTTTAAGTGTCTTTATTTGGATGTTGCATATATTTCACACCTATGTTACAAGTGTTTTATCTGGATGCTGCGTATGTTTTACAATGTTTTTCAGGTGTTTTTGCAAGTATTTCAGATGCATGTTTCAAGTGTTTTATTTGCTTTTCAGACGTTGTTGCAAGTGTTGCGTCTGGATGTTTCAAAAGTAGATCAGGTGTTGCATCTTCCTGATCACTTTCTACTGCCTCGCCTCGACTTCTCCTCCTCCTCCTCCCGGCGCCGGCTAGGCATCTGCCGCCCCCTCCCCCTCTTCTTGATGCTGGTGGCTTTCGGGGTGGTGCAGACCCCGCGTGGGCACGTGAAACAGGGCGGGAAACAAACTGCAGGTGCGAGCGTGCGGACGCTAGCAAGCCCGTATATGGAAGGCAAAAACAGAACCAAAGCGTCGGTTCTTTTCGTGGTTATAACTACTCATGTTCAACCAGAATCACCGTTGCATGCCATGGCCAATATAATTGCTCTTGTCTTGTTGCGCTATATATGGTTTGGGACCTGATGGCACGACTTGCAATGCCAAAGCTACGGCAAGCATCGACGGCCAACAACTAGAAGCCAAGAGGTGGTGGTCTGTTATGCTAGCCTCCACTGTTGATACTTTGGTACTGATGGCACTGCCAGGTGCCACCACCATTGTTGGCTAACTGCATGATGCTCTTTTGCATTCGCATTTGCATATGCATTTTCACACTATAAGCACCACAAGGCCTTGGACCATTATGGGTGTGTTGGGTTGCATGCCTAAATTCTAGCCTGACTAAGATTGGAGCCAGGTTGGGTTTGGCCGGGTTCCATCAAGCCAACATGGGCTTGTTTGGTTGGGCTGCTATTGATGGTCTGGTTTAGCTCAGATTTTATTTGGTTGGGTGCATGAGCTCCTGGTTGTACTAGTGTAGCCAAGGAAGAGTGTGTTTGGTTTGTTGGACACAGTTGGGTGCATTCACCCATTCCTTTAATCGGTATCGTTACCCCCTCCCCTGTTCTCCCTAAATAAATATGCACCCGGCACCCACGAGCTCGGTCACCCCCATTCGCTCACCACCCCCTGACCCCTCGTCTCCCTCTCGTTGCCCCCTCAGCTCCTTGTCCTCCCTCGAACCCGTCGCCGGCGAACCATTCCACCTGCGTCGATGAGCGACAACACCGCTGCCGCAGACTCCTTGGAGGTGCGCCGCGCCCTGGGGCGTTGCACTGGTGGCTCCCCTAATGATAAGCCGACCACGCCTAGTTGAAGGTTCCATGAGGCTAAACAGGAAATGGGAGATCAATTAGTACAACATTGCATCAGTATGAGGCAAAACCTAGCCAAATCGAAGGATCGGCTGCGACACCAAGTGGTGCGCCACCCAGATCCAGAACAATCGTCGACCAAACCCTAGGGGTGATGTACAGAATCGATGGATCCCAACCACATGAGTCTAAACCAGGATGTGGGGTACAAAATAGCACAACATTGCAGCAATATGACCGTAAACCCTAAGCAAATCAAAGGAACGGCTGCGACACCTGGTGGTGCGCCACCCAGATCCGCAACAATCATCGACCAAACCCTAAAGCTCAGCTACACAATCGAAAGAAAAGCCCGCACAGTGTTCGAATCGAAAAACAAGAAGACACAAAGATGAACAAACAAACCAGAGGGGAATCAGGCCGCATACCAGGACCTGCGTGGCTTACCAGCAACGCCAATGGTGCTCACCGCCGGCACCGGGAGGAGGCGGAGGAAGACGGAGGGGGGTGAGAGAGCGAGGGAGCGAGTGAGCGGCGGCGGAGGCCTGTGAACAGTACCTGGGAATCGTAGCCAGGTGGTGAGGCTCACGCTTATATACGATGGCCAGGGCAAGCCAACCGGGCCTACCACACCGCGCGTGGGCGGAGCCAGCCCAAGCCAGGTTCCACGCGAACGGCCGATTCGGCCGTTCGACCGAGGCCAGGCCCCAAGCGTACTGCTGGCCAGCCCAAGCCAGGCCCCGGGCCCCTTACAAGCAACCAAACGGGCCAAAATTGGCCCTTGCGAGCCAGACTAGGGGTTGGCCACCCAACCAAACATACCGTAAGTAAACATTTCAAACTCTCTTCTTCAACGAAAGGGCAGCGCACCTGACGTCACTGCTCCCAAAAGAAAAGGTGCTTGCTTTGAGTGCCCTTCAGATTTCCTCAGTGTACAGGGCCTCCAGAACTCTGCCATAGCCGTCGAGAAGCTTACATCAGACATTCAGACTCACTGTCCAGCTTATGCTCCTCCATCACTCCGCCCATTCTCAACGATATATAGCCATTTGCCCATTTCTCACCATCAGAGAGCTCCCCTTTTCAGTCATCCTCTTCGTGATCCTGCTTGCAGTCTGAGAAATATCCATCTCCCTCGAAGACCCAATATATCCTCATTTAAGAAAAGAAAAAAAAAAGGTAAAGGAAGCCAATTCCCAAATGAATATAAATGGTGCAATAATATAGCCATGCAGGTAATTAGGATGAAACCCAGTTTTCAGAGGGTAAAGAGTTGGAATCGTCAAAGGTTGAGGCGTTAAGCTGAAAGGAGCTAAATAAGAAGAAAAAAAAGTCCTGTTAGTTTCACCACGAAATAAAGCGGCCGGAAAACCTATTTAGAAAAAGGAAAAGAAAAAGGGGCCGAAAGAATAGCGCCACTACAAGACTATACATTCTGAAGATGACAGTGAAAATTGTTAGAAGAAAAGTGTCGATGGATAAAAATGACTATCTGTCTAGATTGATGAACAGTGTATAGATATTTATACAAGCCCAATAGTCAGTTGCCTATAGGTGAAAAGGTGTCTACGAGATCTAAAGTTGTCTCTACAGTGAACTGTCTTTAGCAGTTGCTAATGACGGGATTAACTAATTGATCCTATTTTATTTAATCTTAACACTCCCCCTTGATCAATTGGTTCCCGTAGACGTCTTTGTTTGTTCATCAGTCATCATCTTGAAGCTTTGAAAAACCCTGTGGGAAAAAACCAAAGTATACCGATATACCAGCCAAAACTCTTTAAAACCCAGTGGAAAAAATAAGGAGAAACACCATGATATATATAACTCCAATGTTAATAGACCCTTTAGATATTCTCAAAGACAGTCTAAAAACAGTTTGATCAGAGATCAATATGTCATAAATATTATCTTTGAAAAACCTCTGTGAGGAAAAATATATAATATGACATTTACTATGTGTTAACATTACCTCATTAAAAACTTTATGTGAGAAAATTCTAGAAGAGTAAAACTCATATAAAGGAAAAATAGTGTAGGTTATGTTTTAGAGGGATTCTCCCCCTGATTCTTGCAAGTCTCGAAGTCTTCTCATACCAATGCCCTCAACACATTTACGGAATGCGAGTATGGTAGAGATTTTGTGAATAAATCTGCTAGATTATCACATGACTTAGTTTGCAAAATTTCAATTTCTCCATTCTTTTGGAGCTCATGGGGATAGAATAACTTGGGAATAATATGCTTAGTCATATTACTCTTAATATAACCTGATTCAATTTGTGTAACACATGCCAAATTATACTCAAAGATAATCGTCTGTGTCTCAAGTGCACCAATACCACATGATTGTATTATGTGGTTTATCATTTTGCGAAGCCAAACACATTCGCGTAATGCTTCATATAAAGCAATTATTTCAGAATGATTGGTGGAAGTGGACACCAAAGTCTATTTTGAAGACTTCTAAGATATTGTTGTTCCACCTTGCAAGAATACAAAGCCTGTTTGTGATCTGTCATTGTGGGGAAATGATAAATAACCAGCATCTGTATATCCTAATAAAATTGGATCTTGATTTTTACTATAGAATAATCCAAGATCTCTAGTGCCATTGAGATATCTTAAAACGGTTTTAACTCCTACCCAATGATGTTTGGTAGGCTTAGCACTATGTTGTTTGGACAGAAAAATCCACAACAGAGGAGGATCTTTCTGTGCGTAAAAATAAATGTGCACGGGCGTGCCAGTGTACAAAGTACACAAAATAAATAAAGATAAGGGAACACAAGTTTTATTCATATTTGATAAAATACAAATACATGTTCCCTGATACAAGTGCGCTCCATAGCCTGCGGGTAGCAATCTAGCTTGGACGAAGTGGTCTTCATGGTTTCGGGGGCCTCAGAAAGCTCCCAGTTAATTACCCCCGTGAGCTAGCCCACATAGTACCTCCGATTCTGCTATTGTTGTCGTCTTCAATCTTCGCTTCACATCTCCACGCATGGTGTTGGTGTAGATGTAAGTGGCGTTAGCGTAAGGGCCTTATCGGTCTGGTACAACATGCCCGCTTGCGTCGTTCGCGTCATCGGTGTGGAACGCCGTGGAACTCGATCACAGTGGAGTTGAACATGCAGTTGTTGATGAAGACTTGCATTCCTGTGGCAGTACACACGCGCATGCATGCATGCTCATAATCTGTAAGAGACAAATAAACAAACAATTACAGATTAATGTGCTCCGGCCATGACTGCCAAAACGTGGCGTCCGCGCTGCCTTGCGTCACCTCCGGCTCCATGACACACGACAGAGTCGACAGTGTCGCGGCTGCCGTGGCGACGACGGGATGCGTGCGTGTAGCGCCATGCAGATGCACAAGGCTGCCTCCGTCTCCTCCTAACGCAGCCCTTCGGCCGGCGGCGCTAATGGAGTAGATGAACAGTGGCTGCAGCACTCCTCTGGCGGAGTCGTGCGGCCGTCTCTCTTCTGCTGGATGGCGCTGGTAGATCGACCGGCTGCCGGCGTCTCCTTGCTCCTCGGCGTCGGCGTAGATGGGTAACGCTGGCGCCTTGCCGCGGCCGCCTCGTGTAGATGCGGAAAGATGCTAGGCAGGGGCGATGCAGGTGGCCACCGACTCGACATGCCTCCGGCCGCCTCTGCGTCGCCGTCGCCTGATGATGGCCTGCTCGTCGATGGATCTTGGCCGGCGGCGGCGTGGTGGCGCCGGGGCGGGCGCGTAGCTGCGCTCCCTTCCTGCGGCCGGCTTGAACAGATGTCATTAGCCCCTTCGTGAAGTCCTGGGAGTCCTTGATATATAGGCAGCAGCTAGGGCGCCGCAGGCCCCTGGCCACAGGGTATGCGCCGCCGCCTAAAATCTGTTGGCGTGCGCGAGAGATACCGGAGCCGATCCTTTTCTTCGTATACACAAGATGAAGGCACGTGTGATTTATCCATCTGGAGAGGCTATCTCTTCATGTGGTAAGCCTTCTAGAAGGCCTCGGTTACTTGGATAAGCTCGCGGCCGTATCTTGTTCCCTGACGCATGGGCCTGGGATGATGAAGGGATTAACCTTCCCCTCAATCAAGTCACTAGCTAGCCTGCGGCCGCACGTACATCTGGCCAAGGTTGCAAAAGGTTCTGCACCCCGTCGCGCCGGTGTCTCGCAGACTGAACTGGTGTATAATCCTACGAAAGTACATGACATGGACCGGCGTACGTACGAACTCTACGGCCGGCTGGAATCATATATAGGTGCACGTATGTATGGCTGCGCCGGTTAACTTCTTCTATTTGCACGTCATGAACACACTTACGTGCATGCATGGAACATGCAACTGGACAAGCCCATATCATTGTTGCTAGCCTCTTTCCAGAAAACATGACCAAAAGGAGCACTATGCATTAGTTTGTCACAGTCCACGCACAATGCAATTTGCTTCTCATTTTTCTTTATTATTCTTCTCGATAGCACGTACAGACATACATGCAAACCAAAAAAAATTGTACAAAATCTCGTCAAACATATGTCTTGCCAGCAAGTTTAGTGTAAATGTAATATGCGGCCGGGTGCGATTAGCAAGATACATTAATGCTCTAACGGCACTAAGATATGGGACATGTGGTCTCAATATCTCTTCTTCTTCATCCCGTGGTCTAAAAGAATCCTTTTCAACGTCTAAGGATCTCACTACCAGCGGGGGTTTTGTTGGATACGACTTATCCATAGGCATAGGCAGCTTGGTATATAAATATACCAGAATGAAAGTGCTCAAGTTGTAAACCCAAGCAAAATTTGGTTTGTCCCAAATCTTTCATTTCAAACTCCATCTTTAAATGATGACGTGCTTCATTAATATCGGGTTCGTTGCCAATGATATTAAGATCATCAACGTACACCGATATGATACAAAATCCTGTTGATGATTTTTTAATGAAGACACGCGGGAAATCATCATTATTTGTGTATCCATTCAACTTAAGGAATTCACTTAGCCGATTGTACCACATTCGGCCCGACTGCTTTAAGCCATATAATGACTTCTGCAACTTAACGCAATACATGTTGCGATTTGCCTTGGGATTTGGTATACTGATTCCATCAGGAACTTTCATGTATATCTCAGAATCCAATGACCCATACAAGTATGCGGTCACTACATCCATCAACTGCATAGATAGACGATTTTGTACTGCCAGCGATATTAAATATCGGAATGTTATTCCACTCATTACCAGGGAGTAAGTTTCGTTGAAATCAACGCTAGGTCTTTGCGTAAAACCTTGTGCCACAAGCCTTGCTTTATATCTCACCACTTCGTTGTTTTCGTTCCTTTTACAGACAAAAACCCATTTGTATCCCACGGGGAAGATACCTGGGGGTGTTGGCATTACAACTGAAAATACTTCCCTTTTATAAAGCGAGGCAATCTCTGTTTCAATTGCTACCTTCCACTTATCCAGTCTGAGCGCTTCTTACACTCCGTCATAGACTTAGGATCTGAATCAGTCTGAAGGATATTTGCAATTTGTTTAGAGAAGTAAATGTCGACTATTATGGACTTACGATTATAAGATTCTCCAGTTTCTACAAAATTTATAGCGATTTCGTTGACCCTTAAAGATTCATCATGACTTCTTAAAATGATGGATCTAGGGTCTTCCGATGTTCCAGCCTCATTGTTTATGTGCATAACTGAGCTAGATTGTGGATCACTTCTATCCATAGGACATTGTATGTCCTCTAGGTGTCTTTCAACTAAAGGTTGAGTTGCATTTCCAGTATTCTTTTGCTTACCACCAATCACATCTTACCGCTTGAAAGTGCTTCTCCCCCTCTTTTTACCAATTTGGGGGTAAGTGGTTTTATTAGATACCTCCACTCTTCAGGCACATTCCTTGCAGGATGGAGAGACTTTGTAACACCTTTATAATCAGAGAAAGCGTCTAGCAGATTATTTGTAATATTTTGCAAATCAATAATTCTTTGAATTTGTAGTTCAGTTTCTGTAGTACGTGGATCAGAAAAATGGAATGCCTTCTACATTCTAATTAATTTCTTGGCATTCCTTTTGGTATAGTTCTCCCCCTAATGTCGAAAAATGATCCTTATTAAAAAATACAATTAGCGAACCAGGCTGTAAATAGATCCCCTGTTAGAGGTTCTAAGTACTTAATGATCGACGAAGATGAATATCCCACATAGATCCCCAGTTTCTTGTGAGGACCCATCGATGTCCGCTGAGGTGGTGAGATGGGTACGTACACTGCGCACCCAAACTTACGCAAATGGAAAAAACTCGGAGGATTCTCACGTACTAACTGCAAATGGGATGTTTCGTGATATACAGTTGGTCGTAGTTGGATCAGGTCGGCAGTGTGCAGAACTGCATGACCCCAACACGACGTAGGCAATTTACAATTCATCAACAAAGGTCTTGCAGTGAGCTTGATTCTTTTAATCAACGATTCAGCCAAACCATTTTCAGTATGTACATATGGAATAGAATGCTGAACCTGAATTCCCAATGCCATGCAATAATCATTAAAAGCATGGCACGAGAATTCAGCAGCATTGTCTATTCGGATAGATTGAATCCGATGTTCAGGATAATGTGCGTTCAACTTAATAAGTTAGGCATTATTTTAGCAAAAGCATGGTTGTGTGTCAATAAAAGAGACATGTGAGGCCATCTAGTAGATGCGTCTATCAATACCATGAAGTACCTGAACGGCCCCCACAATGGTTGGATCGGACCACAAATATCTCCTTGAATTATTTCAAGGAATTTGAGTGGTTCAGCTCTAATTTGAAGATATGATGGTCTTAAAATTAATTTTTCGGTTGCACAAGCAGTGCAACAAAAATCTTTATTTGGGGAAATTTTTGCATTTTGTACCATGACAGGAGTGTGGACAACATAGAGAAGTACAAGGTGGCAAAGAAGACTGCAAAGCGAGCTGTAAGTGTAGCAAAGGGTAGAGCGTACGAGGATCTTTACCAACATTTGAGTACGAAGGAAGGAGAGAAGGATATTTATAGGATGGCTAGGGTTCGTGAGAGAAAGACAAGGGACTTCAACCAAGTTAAGTGCATTAAGGATGAAAGGGAGCATCTCTTGGTGAAGGAGGATGAGATCCGACATCGATGGCAAGAGTATTTTGACAAATTGTTCAATGGTGAGAATATGGACACAACCTTTCAGTTGGATGACTCTTTTAATGACACCAATAGGCGTTTTGTGCGGAGAATCCAAGAATCTGAGGTCAGAGAGGCGTTGAAAAGGATGAAAGGAGGTAAGGCGATGGGACCGGATGGTATCCCAATCGAGGTTTGGAGATGCCTCGGGGACATAGCTATAGTATGGCTAACCAAGCTGTTCAACCATATTTTTCGATCGAACAAGATGCCTGATGAGTGGAGGAGAAGTATATTGGTACCGATCTACAAGAATAAAGGGGATATTCAAAGTTGTACTAATTACCGGGGAATTAAGTTGATGAGCCATACTATGAAGCTATGGGAGAGAGTTATCGAGCATCGCTTGAGAGCGATAACGTGGGTCTCTATGAACCAATTTGGTTTCATGCCCGGAAGGTCAACCATGGAAGCTATTTTCTTAATAAGACAAGTTAGGGAGCGGTATAGGGAGAAGAAGAAGGACCTACACATGGTTTTTTATTGACTTGGAGAAGGCTTATGATAAAATACCAAGGAATGTTATGTGGTGGGCTTTGGACAAACATAAAGTCCCAGCGAAGTATGTCGGGCTCATTAAGGACATGTACAAGAATGTTGTGACTAGAGTTCGAACAAGTGATGGAGGCACGGATGACTTTCCGATTAGGATAGGACTACATCAAGGGTCAGCTTGGAGCCCTTATTTGTTTGCCTTAGTGATGGATGAGGTCACAAGGGACATATAAGGGGACATCCCTTGGTATATGCTTTTCGTGGTTGATGTAGTGCTAGTTGATGAAAGCCGGACAAGAGTGAATCAGAAACTAGAGTTATGGCGGGAGACTTTGGAGTCCAAAGGTTTTAGACTCAGTAGAACTAAAACTGAGTATATGAGATGTGACTTCGGCACTACTACTCGGGAGGAGGAAGATATTAGTTTGGAAGGTCAAGTAGTGCCTAGGAAGGATACCTTTCGATATTTAGGTTCAATGCTACAGAGAGACGGGGATATTGATGAAGATGTTAGCCATAGAATCAAAGCAGGGTGGATGAAGTGGTGGCAAGCATCTGGTGTCCTATGTGACAAAAGGGTACCACAGAAGCTAAAAGGCAAGTTTTATAGGACGGCGATTAGACCTGCTATGTTGTATGGTGTAGAATGTTGGCCTATGAAAAGACGACATGTTCAACAGCTAAGTGTCGCGAAAATGCGTATGTTGCGTTGGATTTGCGGCCACACAAGAAGGGATCGAGTTTGGAACGATGATATACGTGATAGATTAGGGGTAGCACCAATTGAAGAAAAGCTTGTCCAACACCGGTTGAGATAGTTTGGACATGTGCAACGGAGACCTCTAGAGGCACCGGTGCGTAGTAGAATCCTAAGCCAAGATAGTAACGTGAAGAGAGGCAGAGGAAGACCGAAGTTGACTTAGGTATAGGCAATAAAAGGAGACTTGAAAGGATGGAATATACCCAAAGACTTAGCCTTAGATAGGAGTGCTTGGAAGACAGCTATTCACGTGCCTGAACCTTGATTGCTTCTGCTGGGTTTCAACTCTAGCCTACCCTAACTTGTTTGGGACTTAAAGGCTTTGTTGTTGTTGTTGTTGTTGTTGTCCATATCATGACCAATAGAATTGCCGACAATTTTATTCATCATCCCTATTCCAGGGTGCCCAAGTCGATCATGCCAGTTTCAGAATGTATCGACATCTGGGAAAATTATCTTATAAGCAACATGTTCTATGGGCTTTATGTATGTAAAGTACAATCCAGTTTGGAGTGAAGAAATCTTTTCACAGATTTGTTTTTCATATCTAGTAAGTTTGGTAAAGAGAAGGAATTCCTCTTTATTATCCATATGTGTTTCCACATAGAAATCATTCTTACGGACGTCTCTAAAACTTAGAAGGATACGAGTCAAGTCGAGATACAGCAATGGATCCTCCATCGTAATTTGTGTACCCATAGGGAGAGTAATAGTGGCTCTTCCTCAGCCAACTATTAACGCATCACGATCAGCAATGATCATAATATTTTCTTCTCTTTTCTTAAGAGTCTGAAAATATTTCATCTCTCTAAGTATAGAGTTTGTGGTTCATGAATCCACAAGGCATAATTCTTCCTCCTTTGGATTGAGATCAACGGACATCTATATGTAAAACAAATGTAATTAAAATACTCAAATGTAACATATAGAATTATACATACAATATATTGAATATCAAGTACAATAGTATGATATTACAATATCTATGAGTTGGTATAACTTAACAACAATATAAAGAAGTTTGTACAACTCTCAAGCATACTAAATAATACAACCCGAAACAACTATATGTTTGTATGATTTAAATTATTACAATATTTATCAAGTGAGATATCAAAGTTTAGGAGCATGTTGTCCGTCGATGGAAGGTTCTCTTCAATGTTAAGAGAATTGTTGTTCACTTGTTCTTTACGGGTCTGATTGGAACAACCCTCTTTCGGGACAGCCTCAGATGCAAGATTGAAGTGTGCCTCATATCTTGTGTCTCGTGCTGGCTTGACCTCTTTTAAGGACTTTTGGTACAAAGCAACCAGATGCTTAGGTGCACGGTAATTCTTGCCAAAATGCGAAAAATCTCCACATCTATGACACTTATTGTGATTTTGGATTTCGCATTGTCCCTCTTACTCTTGTTTGAATTAGGCCTTTGTCTCCTATTGTGTTTGCGTTTACCAGTTTTGTTCTTTGGAAAAGATCCATTGAACTTATTCCTATTATTTTTCTGTACGTTGTGAACCTCAGGCAGAGGCGCCAAACCAACAGGGCGCTTATGATGATTCTTCAGAAGAAGTTCATCATGTTTTTTCTGCCTGAGTCAATATATGAATAAGCTGGGAATAAAGCTGGTAATTATGAGCCCTGTATTGCTGTTGCAATACTATATCAGACGAAAGCATAGTGGAGAGTGTTTTCTCTATCTTGTTTGCATCCGTTGGCTCTTTCTCACAAAACTTCAACTTAGAACAGATCCTATGAACATCGTGATTATAGTCTGCCACAGATTTGAAATCTTATAGACGTAAATGACTCCATTCATGATTGGCCTCAGGTCAAATAAGTTCTTTTTGCTGCTCATATCGTTCTTTAAGAGTGACCCATAATTCGCGAGGATTTTCGATCATAAGGTATTCAGATTTAAGGTCCTTATAAATATAAAACCGTAGCAAAGCCAAAGCAGTATAGGCATGCTTATCTTGCAGGACAACCCTAGTTTAGGGTTCCTGAATTGTAGCCAAAAGACTACGAGATGCGAGCGCTATCTTGATATCAGAAGCCCATGTAGGATAATTGCTGCCATTTAACGTGAGTTCCTCGAACGCCTTAGTGGCCGTGATCCTACGTGAACAACCATGGTTTAATTAATTTACCGTATGGTAAATTAAAATCAACATGGTAACGTTATAATACTAAATGCAATATTTTTAAAGTTTATATCTTATCATAGTTTTTGAGTGTTGTAGGTAATCACAAAATTGTGTAGATCATACAACAAATCATCATAAATTTTTTATATACACAAGACAGATAGTCTCTAAGTCAAAGACAAAGAGTAGATCTTTATGGTAGACAAATATATTGTTGCCTAAGCACGGTCTTTGGACAGGATAATTCACAAGTGAATTAAACGCAACCATTGCTTAGGTCTCTACCATCTTGTGTAATAGCAAAATAATATGATGAAAATGATAATCATCGCGTGGATGTAGACTATTTATAACAATTCAAAACAATTATTTTGGGTAAAAATACAATGTAGGTAATCATCAAGTCTCAGAGGAAACATGATGTAGACTTCTTAGTAACGGGTGATTTAAACACTGCTATGGCACGGTCTCTAGGCAGAATAATTCACGAGGAATTAAACGTAGCCAATGCCATAGACTCCATTACCTTGTGTTAATTAACCAAAATAATCAAGATATATATTGCAATTCTAAACCTACAATAATTAAAGTTTTCTAATTATGTGGATAACTTTGTTAAATTGCATCTAAGTCACTTGCTAATTTAACATGTATTTGGTGCAAAAGAGGTTTGGGGGCACCAACATATCCAATTCTATTATAAAATTACAAATGCAACATATATGTTGGTGCGAAACAGGGGTTTTAGGTGCGCCAACATACGCCAAAATATAATAGAATCACATACTGCATTGTAATATAATAAGATCAAACCACATTTATATACAATGATAATATATATAGCAGGTACAGAGCAACATCAAACAATACAAATAAACTGATGTTCTACAAGGAATTAAATTAGCTAAAGCATAGGCTAATTAGATGTACTACTGCTAAAAAAGAAAATAACAAAGAAACTATATTTTTTTAGGCCAACAGAGGCGGAAATCGGCCTAGAGCAGCAGCCAGCCCAGCAGGGGGGGCGCGCGCGCGGCCCAGCCGCAAGTGACCGGCCCACCAGCTGGCGCGGGCGCGGTCGGCCAGGCCGAAACCTAGGCCTGGGCCGCCGATCTAGCCCGTGAGCGCGGCCGCCGCCGTGGACTATAAAGGGTGGAGGTTAGGGTTTTCCAAACCCTAACCGCCCAACCTCCAACCGCCGCCGCCGTCTGTCGTCGCCGCCATGCGCCATCGCCGTCGCCGCTGCTGACACCTCTACTGCTCCTGCTGATGCCTCTTGTCGTCATGTGCCTCTTCTTCCTCCTCCGCCTCCTCTCATGGCGGGCTCGGGCCGAGGCCCTTACTTCTAACACGGCGGATCCTACTCATCCGTGTTAGAAGAAAAGTGTCGATGGATGAAAATGACTGTCTGTCTAGATTGTTGAACAGTGTACAAATATTTATACAAGCTCAATGGGCAGTTGCCTGTTGGCCAAAAGGTGTCTCTACGGGATCTAAAGTTGTCTCTACAGTGAACCATCATTATGGGATTAACTAATTGATCACAATTTATTTAATCTTAACAAAAATGACGTTATAGGATTTTTATTTTAAGAAAAATAATTCTTGACAAGAAAGGAAGACGGTCTGTGGAAGGGAAAGCCTGGCGTGGGAGCTGAATTCTGAAAATGGCCAAAAACTGATGTTGATGTTGTTTTTGTTCCTTTCTTTTAACCTCCCAGGGTTGTCTGTTTGTAATTTTTGATACTATATTAATAGGAAGATACTCCACTATAAGTGTCAGTTCGTTCAAAGAAAAAGAAAAAAAAAGCCATAAACTTCGTCATTGCCAACCATGCTTCAAACTTTGTGCAAATTCTACCACATTTTGGGGGATGCTAGTGGCCTAAGATCAATCAAATATTCAAAACAGTTATTAACAAGATTCACTGTCATGTTTTGGACCTTGACTCTGTACGCGGTACCGAGAAAATAACCGAACCAATGTTGCAGTTTCCCTTGCCGGTAAGTTCCTGGACTGACTGACTGACACTTCATTCAAATTGGGCAGCCTCGTTGGAATAAGATGGAAGATGGAAGGGCCGTCTCTGACCAATCAAAACATTGAGATCAGTTAGATTTCAACTAGTTCAATCTCTGTTGTCATTCATAGCGACTCATCACATGTCCGTGTTCACTCTCTGAAAATGGGCAGTAGTCAAACAGATGCAGAAGTTAGACAGCCGGTTCACCTGGCAACAGAACCAGACACTTGAAAATCATCAGCATATAATAACTTGCCTACCCAACTTGCTTGGACTGAAAGGCTATGTTGTTGTTGTACTTAAGATCACCCGTGTCCCGTGGGCCGTGGGATCAGATATGGAAGGCAAAAACAGAACCGAAGTGTCTAGTTCTTTTCGAGGTTATTACTCTGTCAGACATGTTCAACCAGGTTCTTATCAGTTTAATATTTGATATGTGGGCCATGTGTTCACCTCGATATTAAATTTATTTTTTGTGGGAGATGGCTCACCATAGTGGCTTGCCACTAGAGTCCTCAAGTGTCGCTCAGGCATTGCACTACTGCCAGAGCTGGCACACCCCAACCAAGTCGCAATAAAAAATTTTGTGCCTAGACACATTTGGATCGGTTTTGTGAGGTTTCCCTAATCAGTATTTGGTATCTACAGCATCTGCACAGGCATTTTGTGAGGTTTCACTAGTCACAGCTTAATGCCATTGTGTGCAATTACTACACTGTGAGGTTTTTTTTTTTCAAGTTTGGCATGCACACATTGGAAGAAGTTGTCAACTTCATCTTCATAGAACACGGTCAAAAGAAATTCTAGTCCTATAGAGACTTCCTGCTGCTGTGCTTCATGAGTGAAGTTTCTGTGGTGTGATTTTTTTTAAAAAAAAATATAAGTCTTTTGTGGTGCTTGGTTGTATGTTTGTGCAATAGTTGTGTAGCAGTAGTATAGTCATCATGACTATCGTATCTTGATTTTCAGCTTGGTAACAAAGAGAATCACCTGTGATATGTTCTCATGATGGGACTCTGCATGAATGCTAGTTTTTTGTTTTTTTTGTTTTTTTTTAGCAATGCATGAAAGTTAGTTGCTACGGCAGAAAGGAGAGTAATGTGCTACGGGCTAGTAATGGGCTCCGCTGAAGAAGGCCCAGTAATGGGCCTCGGGCCACAACTGACATGTGGGGTGTTAATTACAAGCCCAAACGATCCAATAAGCCAAACACATACTCCCTCCGTCCCTAAATGTCTGTCGTTTTCGTTTCCAGAGAAACAACTTTGACTAAATATATATTAAAAAAATTATTAATATTTATGATACATAATTGGTATCATTGGATAGATATTTGAATCTAGTTTTTAATAAATTTATTTGAAGATAGAAATGTTGCACGCATTTTCTATAAAAATCGAGTCAAAGTTAAACATTTAAGGACATAGGGAGTAGCAGATAAGCCATGCTTAAGCTTCTGTTAGTCCCGCCTGGGCAGCTTTGAGCGAGCACAGCCGAAGCAAGGGTACAAAATGAGACCCACTGCCTCTTCGCATCTCGTACCTTTTCTCGACCTTTTGGCTAAGAATCAAGTGTAGTATATGTTCTTATCAGTTTAATTTAATATCTGATATGTGGATCATGTGTCCACTTCGTTATTAATTTTTTTTTGAGAGGGCTTACTATAGTGGCTTGCCACTTTAGTCCTCAACTGTCGCTTGGGTGTTGCACTATTGTCCGACCTGGCGCACCATAACCAAATAGCAAATAAAATAAAATTTTGTTTTTTATAACACAAAAAAATAATAATAAATAATATAATAATAATTTTGTGCTTAGATAAATACGAGGAAGCCTCAACCTACAAGGCTAGGCTTTCTGCCTGCGCCTTAGCCGAATCACAATAGACGCCTTAGCCGAATCACAATAGAGTATTTGTTGGGCCTGTGACATGGAAACCAGGCTAAGCATTTTTATGGGCTTTTGTACCTAAGGCTTTGGCCCTGGTAACATCGCGTTCTTCTACGGACTAGATTAGCTGTATTTGGTGTCTGCCGCACCTGCAGGTATGCCAAGTCTGATTTTCCTAAACAGATATTCAAGAATATCTCTAGGTTCGGAATGCATTGACTTAGAGACTTTATTAAAATTATAGTACATGTATGTATGCACTGGAAAAATTAGTCAACTCCATCATTCTTCATAGCAGAGTCAAAAGAAATCCTAGTCCTATCGAGAAACTTCTGTGGTGGTGTGATTTTATTTTATTTCATTAAAGAGAAGTTTCTATTGTGCTTGGTTGCATGTTTGAGCAATAGCTGTGTGGGAGTGGTATAATTTGTCACATTATGACTATTATTCGTTCAGAGTATCTGAATAAATTAATTTCTAGAGTTTTCTTAAGTCACACACTTCTAAGTTTGACCAAATTGAGTGCAAATATTTACATACCAAATCAGTATCATTATATATATATATATATATATATATATATATGCTATTCTACACCCCTATATACACGGCAGCGCTATTCTAGTGTAGAATACTATTCTACACCAAGCTGTTATACTGAACAAAATTTATTACTATTCAATAGTCGCGTTTTAGTATTATTTAGTATTTTCGAGGTACTAGGTGTAGTACTGACTGATACTGAACACGGTTCGGTAGTACTCAGTATTTTTTCAGGTCAGTTTTGGCTCATGATGTAGAATATAATATTCTACACCTAGGGTGTAGAATAGCGCTGCCGTGTGTGTGTATATATATATATATATATATATATATATATATATATATATATATATATATATATATATATATATATATATATATATATATATATATATATATACACACACAAAAATACCACCTAGCTGTTAATATGCCGTGTGTGGTGTAGAATATAATATTTTGTTAATAGCGCTGCCGAGGTACTGGGTGGGCCGGCGTCGCCGTTGTTCCTGCGCGTGGCAATGGCGTGGAACACCACCGCATCGCGATGTTGGCCTCCCACTGGCTGCGGAAGAGGCACTTGGTGAGCACAGGGAAAAAGGTGATGACGAGGAAGGTGGTGAGGGACAGGAGCACTGGTGCTGCAGCGACGTAGGCTGTCTTCGGCTGAACCAAAAAAAAAATAAAGCACGGTAGCCGGCTGAAAAAGGACAGTCTCATAAATTCCTTCAGATTCATCAAGATTCCTCCAAACGAACGGTATCGTAGTTTTTTTTACCCTCAGGGACATGTGCCCCCTCCATATTCATTGGATGTGTATGGAGACGTGTGCACTGCAAGACAATATACTATTATCTCTCCTGCAATGCACCCACCCCATACACCTCGTGCGCCTACTGCAGTGCACGAGGCCCACAAGCGAGGCTGCGGCGCACGAGGCACCAATAGGCGCCGTAGAGTGAGGTGCCGACGTTGCGGCCGCCGGCGGTGAAGAGGTTGCTCGAGTAAACCTACGGCGTGAGGTCGGCGAAGGTGTTGGTCGGCAACGAAGACAATGGTGCGGGCGAGGCAGAGCAAGATGATGTAGGTGGCCGTAGTGCATGTGCAGGTCGCACAGCACTAGGGCCAAGTCGAAGATGGAGCGCCGGCAGGCCGTGCGGGAGTCGGCCCGTGGCGCCAGCCTTAGGGTTCTTGCGGCTGCGGGTGTGGGCGAGGAGGGCCATGCAGTGAGGGAGATGAGGGTGATGGCGATAGCAGCTTTACATACGAGGAAGAGAGGCGTCGTCATGGAGGTGGAGTCCGTCTCCATTGCTGGCATGGCAGATCATGCCCGCGCCTGCTGCGGCTGCCGGTGGCCGCTCCGATACCTATTTGCTGGCGGCATGGCAGAAGAGAGATTTAAGGGCATTTGGCAGTGCACGGCGACTGCACGGGAATTTCCTCCAAAATTTACAGGAAATTAAATTGACGAGCCTACACTCGTGTGACGAAATATGTGCCTTGAGAAAGAAAGGAAAGAAAAAAAAAAGCCAAGCTACGACCATGAAAACTGTCCACTCGCATGCATCGTCCCCATATAGCAGTGTAATACGAAAATTGTCGCGTTCCTGTAGAAGATAAAGTATAATCAGCATTGGAGAGACCAACTATACACTTGCCGGACTGTTCTTGCATCACACAACAGTTGAGGCCAAGTCATCCACGACGGCTTCAGAGCACCACCTAGCACTGCATATCCCCAGCCCATGCCATGCATATGCATGATGCGATGATGAGGGAGCTTGCTGCAGGGTCACAAGGTACACAGTGCGTGCGTGCGTGTGAATGAAGGACGGAAAGCGTCCGTTGGTTTGGTTGGAGGCAGCAGCACACACAGGCACAGGCGCACAGCAGCGGGGGCTGTCTTGTGTGCTCTTATCAGTTTAATGATATCTGATACCTTGACCATGTGTCCACTTTGATATTAAATTTATTTTGTGTGGGGGAGGACTCACCATAGTGGCTTGCCTCGTCACTGAGGCGTTGCACTACTGACTGAGCTGGCGCACCCCAAACCTAATTGCAAATAATTTTTTTTTGTTGATTCTGTGCCTAGACTATAAAAGGAAGCCTCAAGGCTGTGTTTGGATGGGCTTTATGCCTGAGCCAGTCGGATCACAGCAAAATATTTGTCGGGCCTGTGACAAGATAACCACGCTAAGATGTTGTATGGGCTTTGTACCTGAAAAAATGTATTGGGCCTATGACATGAGCTACATTTTGGATATTTAGATTAGAGGTCACGTACACTGCTAAATTGTTGATCGAAACCTCACTAGTCTGCGCATTTTGTCGAGCACTCACCGAATTTTTTGCTGCTTAATTATGTGCCAGCCAGCCAGGGCAATGTCCAACACTGGTACTCTTTCAGCTACTGTTAAAGATAGTATATATTCTCCTTTTTCTGTCTTTTGAGGATTAACGGGGAAGGCATATACCTTTCAGTTATGTGCCAGGACAATGTCCACCTGAATTCATTGAAAGGGCTTCTTGAAAGCCAAAGCACAGTTATTATATTATCTTTGAGCAGTTTAGATAAAAAAAAAAGAAAAACAGGCTAGTACAAAGATGAGAGATATGCATAACTGCATTGCACCTTGCCCTGGTAGCATCACGTTCTTCTAGTAGGGACTAGATTAGTGGAAAAAGTCTACATAGCCTCCTCAACTTTGGTTAAGCGGCTACTCAACTTTGAAACCATCTAACGAGCACATTAAAGTTTTCCAAACCGTTTAATTAACCCCCAAGAGTGTTTGCAGCAAAAGACACGCTGGCTATGGGGCCCAGCTGCACCCGTCCGCTCAATGCGCCGCTCGGTTTGAGAATGAACCAGGCGAGCAGCGCGAGGAGACGTACGCTAGATTAGGCAGGCAGCCGATGCTTCTGGGCCTGGTCCGCCCTGCCCCTGCCGCCGCCGCACCGCATGCGCACGCAACAAACTCACGGCTCGCTCCGCGATGTCCCCGGCGACCTACCGGACTGCGACGGACGGGTGCCTGCTTCCCCGGCGGCGGGCTGTGCTGCTGCTGCCCCGAGTCCCTGACGACCCGCTCGAACTCGTCCTCCAGCTCTTCCCCGCTCACACCGCCGCGGACCGAGCGCCGTCGTCAGCAGGAGCCGCAGCCGCTGGCGGAGAGCGCGTATGGCGGCGGACTGGCGGAGGCGTCGTCGGGCAGGATTCTTGTGGCTTGTCCAGCTGCGTTCTTTGGGATGCGGTGGTGCGCCGCCCGTCGTCGTCACCACCAACGGCACGCCACCATTGCTGGTGCTCATGCCTGCTCCACGTACGTCGAGTACTGCATCAGGAAAGGGACTCCTAGTCCTAGCTGAAAATTCAGGAGTCACTCTGCTGCCTGTACGTATGCCTCGATCTCTCTGTCTCTGTAATGCGTCTTTCCTTCATCAAAGAAAAAAAGAGAGAGAAAGAAAGAAAGAATTCAAGTGCATGCATGAAGTGCAGGCGAGAATGGATAGCATCATGCGCAAGGTGAAGGAGGCACGGCGCAGGATCCGGTACAGCCAGGGCATAGGAACCCATCGGACTCAGAGGTCGCCGCCGCAAGTGCTCTCGCAGGGCCGTCTGACTTTACTCGGAGATCGGGATCGGACAGCACGCAAGTTCGCCGAGGTGATACCGAACGAGTCGGCGACGTCTCCTGAGTCCAGCTGAGGGAGCGGCTGCTGCTGGTGCTGGGCAGGCTGCCCGCGCGGGAAGGCCACGTGCTGAGGCTACGGCACGGGCTGGAGGACGGCCGGTGCAGGTCGCTGCAGGAGATCGGCGGCACCTACGGCGTCTCTGAGGGACGCCAGCGCTCGGTGCGGCAGCGCGCCCAGGAGGTGCAGTTGGCCCAACAGCAGGAGCCCCCGCGGCGGCGGCGACAGCGGCAGCCTATCGCGCGCGCAGCGTGGGAGCAACCGTATTAGCGGGCTTCTTGTTGCCGGCGACGAGGAGTGTGTGCCCCGGGCTCATGCTCCCCTTTGTATGACGTGTGGGCCCAAGCGCTAACATGTCAATGTGAGCCGGTTTGGACTGCCGCGTCGACAAAACCAGAAGCCAAAACCACTATAGGGAGTTAAATGTCTGGTTTGAAAAAAATTAAGATGCTAAATACATGATTTTATAGTTCAGGGAGTGAAGTAGACAGAAGCATAAAGGTCATGGGTTATCTAGACTTTTTCCCTAGATTAGCTGTATTTGGTGTCCACAACATCTGCACAAAAGCATTTTGTGAGGTATGCCACTGAGCAATTAAGTTGTAGCTTTTCAAACATAGTGTGTTTTTCTCTCACAACATTTCAACAGTATTTTTCAGCGAACGAATAATGTTTTTCTTTCATAATATTTTAGCATAAGTATCAGTATAAACTAAGTTTCAGTATAAGCGAACAGGCTGATTCAACATTTTTTTCCAAGTTCGGCATGCATTGACTTATAGACTATAAAAATGGTAGTATATCTATACACCGGACTACTATATCTTCCTTTATTTACAGCTTTGACGGTGTTGCGTTGGATTGTTTTGCAGCCAGTCAGGCGTTTATAGGGAACAATTAAGCACGGGCTGGCTCGTATGTAAGAGCAGAGCAAGCGTAGCGTGCAAGCATCGGAGCCCATCTCTAGAACGACAGCTCATCCATGCCCTTGCTGATTCATTTTTTTTAGATTGGCTATCTGCAGCAGAGTGGAGGCAGGCTACTACACAAATTAGAAACCGATAAACAAAGTGCGGCGGTGTTTAGTTCGCGAATTTTGGGAATTTGGCTATGGTAGTGCTTTCGTTTTTATTTGACAATTAGTGTTTAATTATAGACTAATTAGGCTTAAAACGTTCGTCTCGTAATTTTCAACCAAACAGTGCAATTAGTTTTTTTTTGTCTACATTTAATACTCCATATACATATAGTAAGATTCGATGTGATAGCTACTATAGCATTTTTTGAAAAACGTTTTAGAAACTATACAAGCACTGCATTTGCATGGCGTCGCGTGTCAGTGTGTGTCGCAGCTTTGCACTATTTAGGCCCTGTTTAGTTGCACCCTAGAACGCCTAAATTTTTTAAGATTTCCTATCACATCGAATTTTTGGACGCATGCATGAAACATTAAATATAAATAAAAAATAAAACTAATTACACAGTTTAGACGAAATTCACGAGACGAATCTTTTAAGCCTAATTAGATTATGATTGGACACTAATTGCCAAATAACAACAAAAACACTACAGTAACATTTTGCCAAAAATTTTGACATCCAAACTAGCCCTAAGATAGAAATGTTTCTCTATTGTCTAAGCATTGAGAGAGAGATATGCAGTTTCCACTATTAAGCTAGCTGAGCTCACTGCAATGTTTTGTCAAGACTGTGTTACATGATTGAGAGCGTGTTTAGTTTCAGGAAGTTGGAATTTTCGGCTACTATAGCACTTTCATTTTTATTTGGTAATTAGTGTTCAAATATGGACTAATTAGACTCAAAACATTTGTCTCGCAATTTCCCACCAAACTGTGCAATTAGTTTTTTTTTCTACATTTAATGCTCCATGCACGGACCGCAAACATTCGATGTGATAGGTACTGTAGTACTTTTTGGAATTTTGAGGTGGAACTAAACACGCGCTGAATTGGTCATTCAAGTATTCCAAAGTATGATAATTTTGTTTCTTGCTAGGAAACATGGTCGTTGTAGTAACGCGTTGCCTTAGCATAATAGCATATGATTTTCGTAAGACAGTATTAGTGTGTTTGATCGGTGGCTTGTCAGTCATTGATCTTATCCGCCTGACGACAAAAAACGAAATTAAGAAGCCGCTCCCTTGCAGGCAACCCTGTTCGCTCGAACTTACCATCCTAGCTCATAGCCATTGTACATTGTACAGTATTTTTTTTTCTCACAATAATTTTTTTTAGTTTGGGTTTTCAGTGCCTAGCGGCTCAACCAACAGCCTGTTCGTTTCGACTGGATTGGCTTATAAGCTGCTAGCTGAAGTACTGTTGGCTGGTTTAGTGTGAAAGAAAAATACTATTGGCTGGATGATAAGCCAAGATAAACAAACGCTAAAATAGGCTTCGAGGCCAGTCTAGGATGCAGTAGAATTTAACATTTGGTGCAGCAATCCTATGCCAATGCTGATTCACGAATAGTTTCCTTTCCTAGTATAACTAATTTAACCCAAATCGTCGGCAAATGTACCAAGATATCAATCTCGTTTCGAAACCGAAAAAAATGGTTGGTATATCTCATAGGTTAAGATGGTACAGAAATGGCTCAGACTCTGTTCGACTGGTATTAAATCAGCTTCTGCTGATTTATACGGCTGGTTTGTTGTAAGAGAAAAATATCATTTTATGACTGATTTGTACGAATTAAAGCCAGCTGAATAGCACATCGGAACAGGCCATGTACCGATTGACTCTGTTCAACACGGGTCATTTCGATCCTACCATTACCTGTCAAAAAACAAGTAACCCTGTACTTGACGTGCAATTTTATGAAGTTATGAATCATATATTACCCTAAACAAAACTCTGCATTCTTAGAATGATTATGGATAAAGTTACAAAAATTGCTGTATGGTACCCAGTATAGACCGGCAGTAGAATACTCGGTTACAAATGGAAAAATGGAGTGGCCCATGGAACTGTGTTTACAAGTATGACAAGGTACCCAACTAAGATCTTGTTTGAATGCATGTGTTTTCACTTCAATCCACATGTGTGTTGGAATGGAATGAAATAAAACTTAGTTTAATTCTACTTCAATACACTTCAACACATATAGATTGAGATAAATACATGCGCATCCAAACGATCCACGCCAATCCCCTCTCCTCCCAACTACTAGTAAGGTCTAAAAATTTTCCATTTTTTTTATTTTATTACAGCTTGCGTTAGTTGGATTGGATCCCAGATCAAGCAGCTACTACACTGTCCGTTTCACCACCAAACCCACTATTAAAATTTAAACAAAAGATGAATGAATTGGAGCCCAAAGCCCAAAACCAATAGCCAATAAACGGCCACATGTAACACACTCTTAAGAAAGAAGAAAATTAGGTGGGCACATGTATGGAAACAAATAAAAAGATCTATCTTTTGTTGAGTAGTGAGAAAGGAAGCAAGCAAGAAGAAATTAGCACGTAGGTGGGCAGTCCAGGTTGCAGTCCCAGATCGTCAAAGCCTGGAGCCGTTGCCTCTCCTACCCTCCATCTCCAAACACCACCAGGCCACCACCTCGGCACCTCGAATCCATCCAGTAAGCTCCAACACACCATCAAAATTAATCGCGCTCCCTCTCCCACCAGCTTCTTCCTTTTCCTGCCCACATACAAATGCTTGGGCATTAGCGATCCTCCCCATCTTGCTCTTCCTCCGCGCGGTCGCTCCCCTTCCCCTTCCTCTGATAGCCCCCCTGCTCCAGTCCTCCGGTGCTGAGCTGTGCTGCCGCAGGCCGCAGCGCAGGGCCCGCCCGACATGACGTCCACGGCGTACTCGCGGCCGTCCAAGCTGCCGGGCGGCGGCCCCGAGCGGCGGCTGCCCCCGCGCCTCATGCGGAGCCTCACGTCCAAGATCGAGCCCAAGAAGCTGGGCGTCGGCCTCGTCGCCGGCTGCTGCCTCGCGCTCCTCACCTACGTCTCCCTCGCCAAGCTCTTCGCAATCTACTCCCCCGTCTTCGGTGCGTGCGCGTTTCACTAGCTTCGATTCGATTCCTCTGTTCCCCCTCCCCTCCTCCTCACGAATCTAACCGGAGCTGCCTTCCTCTCTTCTCAGCCAGCACGGCCAACACGTCCGCGCTGCTGCAGAACGCGCCGCCGACCTCGTCCAAGCCGTCCGTGCCGGAGACCGAGACCATCCCGCCGCAAGAGACGCTCGGCGGCGGCGGCGACAGCGCGGATCCCGTCGATCCGCGTGAGGTGCCGGCGGGCTCCGAGGAGCCCGGCTTGCCGGAAGCTGCCGTCACCAGGAAGGACATGGCGGGGTCCGACGAGCCCGGCTTGCCCACCAGGAAGGACGACGGCGACAATGCGGCGGCCGAGCCCACCAACAAACCATGTATGCTATTCTCTCTTTTTTTTTCTTTGATTGATTGAAAAAAAGGAATCTTTTTCTTTCGCGCACAACTTTAAATGTAAGGAAAGGAAAGCAGAGCCAGCTAACGAACCAGAAATTTAATAAAGTTCTGTACTTGACCAAAATCTTGTTGGCGAAACAAAATTTGGGCGTTGGAAATTAATTGCAGATTTTGGTACGAGTAGATGGAGACGTAGATCTAACGCCTTCTCTCCTTCAATGGTGTTCAATTACTAGCTGAAGCAGCTGCTGCTGAGGATAAGAAAGAAGGGGACGATGGCAATGGCGGCCAAGGCAAGATGACGTGCGACGAGAACGGCGTGGACGAGGGGTTCCCGTACGCGCGGCCGACCGTGTGCGAGCTTTCCGGCGACGTCCGCGTGAGCCCGAAGCAGAAGACGGTGTACCTGGTGAACCCGTCGGGCGATGGCGGGTTCGACGAGAGCGGCGAGAAGCGGCTGCGGCCGTACTCCCGCAAGGACGACTTTTTAATGCCCGGCGTGACGGAGGTGACGGTGAAGTCGGTCCCCTCGGCCGCGGTGGCGCCCAAGTGCACGAAGCACCACGCCGTGCCGGCGGTGGTGTTCTCGATCGCCGGGTACACGGACAACTTCTTCCACGACATGGTGGACGCGATGGTCCCGCTGTTCCTGACGACGGCGCATCTCAAGGGCGAGGTGCAGCTGCTGATCACCAACTACAAGCCGTGGTGGGTGCAGAAGTACACGCCGCTGCTGCGCAAGATGTCGCTCCACGACGTGATCAACTTCGACGCCGAGGACGCCGACGACGTGCACTGCTTCCCGGCGGGCGCGTTCGTGGGGCTGTACCGCGACCGGGACCTGATCCTGTCGCCGCACCCGACCCGGAACCCGCGCAACCTGACGATGGTGGACTTCGGCCGGTTCATGCGCGGCGCGCTGGCGCTGCCGCGCGACCGGCCCGCGGTCCTCGGGGAGAAGCCCGTCATGCGTCCCCGGATGCTGATCATCTCGCGCGCCGGCACCCGGCGGCTGCTGAACCTGGACGAGGTGGCGGCGGCGGCGGACGAGCTGGGGTTCAACGTGACGTCGGCGGAGGCCGGCGCGGACGTGCCGGCGTTTGCGGCGCAGGTGAATGCCGCCGACGTGCTGGTGGGCGTGCACGGGGCCGGGCTGGCCAACGTGGTGTTCCTGCCGACGGAGGCGGTGGTGGTGCAGATCGTGCCGTGGGGCAAGATGGACTGGATGGCCACCAACTTCTATGCGCGGCCGGTCGCCGGGATGGGGCTCCGGTACCTGGAGTACTACGTCGGGGAGGAGGAGACGAGCCTGAAAGACATGTACCCGCGGGAGCACGCGGTGTTCAGGGACCCCATGTCGCTCCACAAGCAGGGGTGGCAGGCGCTCGCCCAGACCGTCATGAAGCAGGACGTCGCCGTCAACCTCACCAGGTTCCGGCCGGTCCTGCTGCAGGCGCTCGACAAGCTGCAGCAGTGACTGGCTGTGATCCCTGTTACTGTTCCAATTCCTCTTCTTCTTCCTAGGAATGAGCAAATGGATTCGCCATTGCCGACCGGCAGGATCAGCTCGTCGGCCATGAGATGGCCGAGATTGAGGAGGCTAGCTGCTGCTGCTGCCCCTACCAAGTACAGTACTATTGCTAGAAAAAAGAGAGGAAATCAGGAAGGCTTCAACTTCCAATCAAATTGGTAATTTGGTTGGACTTCGGCCGGTTTGTCTTTTTTGGTTTGTAACTGTAGTAGTAACAAGAGCACAGCTTGGATTGTGCAACTGCATACACTACACACGAACAAGAATTATGTTCATTCTTTCTTCCTTCATTCACTTGAGTTCACCTCACTTGGCATTATGCTTCTACTGAACATTCATCTTTTCTTGACATGGAATGTGATCATGTTGTCTAAGTAATAAGTTAGCCAAAAAACGCCTCACGACCAAGGGCCTCTTTGGATCTGCTAACTAGAATTTAGCGTCCTAAATTTAGCCGCCAGGGATCCAAACTGCTTGGCTAAAAGAGCTAAGGGTCTGTTTGGATTCCCTCAACTAAAGTTTAGCCAGTTAAAAGTTCTTCCAAGTAAACTCTAGTCAGCTAAAAATTTTCTTAGCTAAACTTTAGTTGGGATGTTTGGATCCTCCAACTAATAAACTCAAGTTAGACTTAGCTAAGTTTAGCTATGTTGAAATAGCTAAACTTTAGTTGGTCTTTTAGCTAGGCCATTTGGATCCCTAGCAGCTAAAATTTAGCTAGCGGATCCAATCGGACCCTAAACCAGCTAAAGTTTAGCTGAGTCTATCCAAACACCTTAGCTAAGGTTTAGCCGAGAAAACTTTTAGCTTGGCAATTGAGCTACGAAATTTTAACTAGCTAAACTTTAACGTCCGTCCAAATATGTTTGTAATCTGCACCCAATTCGTAGAGGAGTTGTTGGAGCATGTGCTACAGCTGTGCATTATTCCATCTGCCCGTGGCCTGTGCTGTACAATGTGCATCTGCATCCGAGCCGAGAGACTGCTTTGCGCCTTTGACTCCAAAGTCCAATGTCCAAAACAAAGGGGGCAACTAGCCATAGTGGGCATGTTCGTTTCTCTTTTAATTCATCTTTTTTAGCTTGTTTGTTTAGCTAGAACAGTATTTTTTTCTTACAATAAATTAGTCAAAATAATATTTCGATTTGTTTTTTTCAGCGAAGTGAACGGGGCCAGTATTTACTCCATTTATATTCTAGTAATAATAATATAAATCTGGCATGCATCAGCAAAAGGAATTGGAGCAGCAAAGAGCCTTTTTTTTTTTTTGCATCCACCACTATACACAGTAAGTATA
Source organism: Miscanthus floridulus (assembly GCF_019320115.1). Taxonomy (NCBI): domain Eukaryota; kingdom Viridiplantae; phylum Streptophyta; class Magnoliopsida; order Poales; family Poaceae; genus Miscanthus; species Miscanthus floridulus. The sequence continues at coordinate 6,712,032 of NC_089586.1, forward strand.
TGTATCATGCTTACTAGTACTCCGACGACTGACAGTAACCAAAAGGTTGACCACTGTTACAGTAACCAGCCGTGGCGGCTTGTTCGGATGCCCACGTTCGGCTGGCCAGTCAGTTTTTTTTTTCGACCGGAGAATTGTTTTTCTCTAAAAAAAAAACCCAGCTGCAACAGTATTTTCAGCTGCTACAGTGCGAAATTAAGGTCGGCCCAACAGATTCTCGCACTGTAGCATACGAAACTAAGCTGACCATGAGACCAGGCGACATCCTTCTTGTCGTGTGCTTTGCACGTCGGTCTCGTTGCAGACGCGGAGCCATTCCGTGCGACGCATGCCATACCCTTAATAATACCCGCTGCCTCCAACCAAACCAAAGACTCTTCCCTTCATTCACACGCACGCACTCATCGGACGCACTGTGTACGGTGTGAGTTGTGACCCAGCAACAACCTCACGAAATACCCAACCCAAGGCCTTGTTAGCCTTATTTAGTTGGCAAAATTTTTGGTGAAATTATACTGTAGCATTTTCGTTGTTATTTGATAATTAATGTATAATCATAATCTAATTAGGCTTAAAAGATTCGTCTAGTGAATTTCGTCTAAACTGTGTAATTAGTTTTATTTTTTATTTATATTTAATGCTTCATGCATGCGTCCAAAGATTCGATGTGACGGGAAATCTTGAAAATTTTTACAAAATTTTAGGAACTAAACACTACCTTAGTTTCCCACTTTGACACTATGCAAAAAGAAGATTCTCCGTCACATCAAACTTGCGGTACATGCATGGAATACTAAAAGTAGACGAAATTAAAAACTAATTGCACAGTTTGGTTGTACTTTGCGAGACGAACATTTTGAGCCTAATTAGTCAACGGTTGAACAATTATTATCAAATATAAACAAAATGCTACAGTAGAGAATCTGATGCTATGTAAACTTTACACGTCCAAATTCCGGCCAACTAAACGCGCCCCAAGTTAACTATAGCATCCGTCACCTCCATCCCCAAACACGAAGAAAAGACAAGCATACCTTCCGTGTGTCAAATTGATCATCAAAGATTTATTCTTTGTATCCCCTGCCGTCACTTACCAGTTACCAATTACCATGCATGGCGGCATTCCTTCCGTGTGTGAAATTGTGCCAAACATACTCCCTTTAATTTGTCTCAAAAATAACTACATGTATTATTTCTCGAGAATTTAACTTTTTTTCTAAATTTAACCTAACTCGATACAAAATATTATCGATATTTATATCTCTAAATGAATTTATTACGAGAGTACATGCCATGATTAATCTACTAACATTTATTATGTTAACATCATAAATATTAATATTTTATTATATATTTAGTTAAATTCAAAAAAAAATGATGACTCAAAGAGCGATGCTTGTAGTTTTCTTTACAGAGGGAGTACGTACACGTGGCCAGCTTCCAGATCCATCAACAAGCGGTTCTTCTCTTTTGCTCCTGGGTCATCGTCATACTCCCTCTGCCCTCAATAAATAGATTCTTGGAGTGGTCTTAAGTTAAACTTTTTAAATTATGACCGAATTTGTAGAAAAAAATATCAAGATTTATGATATCAAACTACTATCATTAAATGTACCATAGAATATATTTTTATAATGTGCTCATCTTATATTATAGTGTTGAAACATAAGATCGACTAGCACTAGATCAAGTGGGTGGTGTTCTTACATTTGGGATAAAGCATCCTAGAATATGAACTAAAACGAGAGAGAGAAGATGAGAGTGGGGAGGTGTTACCGACCATCAGCGGGCTTGGCGTTCGAGCTCGAGGTCGCCATGGCGAAGGTGTGGCGGCGCGAGTCGTAGAGTTGCAGCGAGGTCCAGGAGCAACGGCTAGTGGACGCGAACGGTGGTGGCGCTTTCCGCCGTTGCCGCGCTTCCTTAGATCGGTTAGGGTAGTGTCGGTGGGGTGCTTTGGCAACCAATGAACCTCGTGTGCCATGAGCCGCCGGCCCTCACCTCTTTATATAGCGCAGTGCGATGGGGACCCACCAACCATGACTTGATTGGGCGCCCCCGATCAGGACGCGGATCAGGGCCCAAGTTGGCCGTTGTTGGCGCAAAAAATTGGCGATGCAACCAACACACAGCAAGCCGGACGATCTAAACGAAATGAGATTAGAGATCTGTTTGGCTTCAACACAGGACCAGTCGATCCTGAAAATCCCAAAGGCGTGCCAGTCAATTTGACATGCAATTGACAAGGAGAGAAAGCTTATCAGTAATTTAGGATGGAACATGCCGGTTTTGTCTAGACAGTTCCAAGTATGCTGCTTCAAGAGCAGCCAAACAGGGGAATCGACTAAATAGCCGACATGAGAAGAAATCGACTGTTAAGGACTGTGATGCTCGTGGGTCATGATTGGTTTATGATAACAAGTACATTACACCCAGATATAAGTAATATAAAGAAACATCATCAGCTAGATGGATATAACCAGTGTAAAACATTGAGCCGATAAGTTTAACCAGAAAAGATATAACATGCGAACAAATCGACTGTCTAGTACAAATGAATCTACAAACGCTCTAGATCTAATCTGTTACCATCAACAGTGAGGTTCGACCGGATTGATACAGCTATGATAATGATAACAAACTAAAATCAAAGAATCTATAAAACCATCTATATATCAACAGGTTCATAAAAAACATGCTATATGTGTGAAAGCATAGGCGATCGGCTAAAATTGCCGATGCATACATAGCAAACAAACAGAGTACATATCTCGATCATGGACAAAACCACTAATCAATAATCTCTAATTCAAAGTCTTACCAGTGAGGTTCGATCGGATCGATGCAGCTATGGTAGTGTCATTAGATTAGATCTCATTAACTAGTGAGTTTATTCAAGATTGAAACATGCCTTTGGACGCGTACTATGTTTAATTGGAATAGAAATAAAACAGCCGATCTAGCAGAATTAAGCCATCAATTATGAGCTTCTAAGTGCGACCAGACTAGAAGACAACCAATTGTGGTGATACAATGCCAATCTATCTCTATCTCAATCAGGTGATTTATTATAATTAATGGAACATTAATTATAATAAGATCGATAACTGGTGAATCAACCAAACACAGCAAGGAAAATCTTACTAATCTTAGCAGATTCGATAACTGGTGATATTGTGTTAAATAACAAGTTATTTAACACAAGATCGATAACTTTGATCTATATTATGATTCGTAAGAGATCAATCAGCTGATGTAGCCTTGCAAATAATAATACAGATCGATAACTAACTTATATTATACTCATAAAAGATCAATCGGCTGATGCAGCTTTACAGGTATGATACAAGTCGTGACAGTACTCACAAACAAGCCGGAGGTCGATCGGTCGATGCAGCCCTGCTTGTTGAAGAACTCATCGAGATCTATAGTACTCCTACTCTTAAGGATTGGCGTGAAGCTGAAAAATAATTGTATTGATTGATTGGTTGTCTGTGTACAATAACCGGGTTCTGATATTTATACCTGGAACCTAAACATGAATCCTGCTCAAATATGACTCATTACAATTCTTGAAAAAAAAGAAAGCATTCCTAACTTAAAAATAACTTGGACCCTAATCTTTTTATTTTTGTAGAGTCCGACATATTCCCCCCAAGCCATCTGTATGTAGTCCATTGACGTTGTCTGCTGACGTCATCTATAAAATAGCCGATTCTAACACTGCATCAAAACCAGCCAATATCGATTCACATCTGATCGATTCCTTGATGATACAATCTTAGAAGCTTTGAGTTCTCGCCTTTTTCTTTCCAAATTTTGGTGTAAATACATGCCCCCAATTTTGGGATAAAAATGATTTTATTCCAAAATTTCTATTTACCTGCTCACTGTGTTGCAACCGTTTATTCTGAAATATACGCGTGACTCCTGATTTCTTATTCCGAATTTTATATAATACCCCAACAGTATCATTTCCAACTTACTCAGCCTATTCGCTTTTCCCTTCTTTCTCGAGCAAGCCTCAACAACCAAAGCCGCCATCGCCAAGGCCTTAACCCAAGCGAATCCTCTGCTCCATCAAGCTGCTATTCAAGTAACATTCGTCATATTCAGATCCATTTTGGCTGCAATGGCGACCAGCGACCATGTCCCTGAGGTATGCTTTCAAGTTTCCGTCTTCCAAGTATTAGCCGTTACCCTGTATTTTCTTTTTTCTCAAATTTATTCTATCTGGTTTCTAGGAAATAAGGAACGAAATTTTAATTCCATCAGCTATTGTTCCCAATGTCTATTATCTTGGGCCTATGGGTGACTCTGATCCATCTGACTTTATCAGTTAAGAAACCAACCAAATCCATTTCAAACAATCTGTAGTAGAGTTGTCCTCCTAGAACCCCAAAACTCCCTTTAGAAATTGGCCCAAAATGCCTAAGGGATGGAGAGATTGGTTTCATAGGGTATTAGAGGAAAAGGGTGGAGATTGAGAGATCTATGACTTGAATCAATGCTTGTCACTCTCACTGTCTAGAATGGAGAGGAATGATTCACTTCTGATTCCTGCATCTTACTTCTGGTCCAACACCTTAAATGCTTTCGTTTTTTGTCACGGCCCAATGATCATCACTTTGGCCGATGTTTATATGTTGACTGGCCTTAGAATAACATGATCAATGCAACCTTATGACTTCTTAAGTGATGGATCCAAGAAATTAGCCAAAATATCATACTGCACAGGATGGGCAAGCTACATTCTGAACCATATTGAAGATGGATCAACTGTTGTCGAAAGGGAACATGTAGCTTTCTTGAACATGTGGCTAGAAAGATTCATCTTTTGTGGATCATCCTATGGTCCAACTTTCAATCATACATACTTGGCAGAGTGTCTAGCAGCTGGCAATGAAATCCCTCTTGGGAAATACCTGCTAGGATCTGTTTATCATCTGATGCACCAGGTAGTTGTCTAGTTGCTAAAGAATAAACCAGTGCATACCATTATTTGCCCTTGATGGTTGATACAACTATGACTAAACCTGTATATGCACAAGATTGTAAGACCTGATCTTAGAAATCTGAGCTTTCCTTCTTCCAACTTTGCTAAAGATTACAAAGGAAAAGTAGGAAGAACTCGTCAGTGCATGAATTACGGTGAAGCTGCATCAGCCATAACAATTGTTGTTGATATAGGCCATCTCTTTAAGAAATTCTACAGAGGATTTGATGCAAACATCTTGACTTGGCTGCCTTATGATGAAGATGAAGACAATGAATTAGTTCTACCAGTCAAATTTTGATTTAAATCAGGCTGCTCAGATGAAACAGCTGCAGCAATTTTTAGTTGCATCATCAAACCATGTGTACTGCCAACTGAATTTCTCTATGGCCATGGCAAAATGGCTACTGGTTCTTTTCTCCCAGAAAATCTTCCAACTTATGAATTCTACAATCCTTGTTTCGTAGCCCATCAATTCATCCTTGGTCAGTTGCCTCCTCAACTGCTGTTCAAAAATACACTGAAGCCAAGAGAAGGTATCAGTGAAATAATGGAAGCCTCCAGAGTCTTTCAACTAGGATCAGATCTTCCTTCCTTTTGCTTGCATGACTGGACAAGAGTCACCTTCTCTTTCAACCTGTTTGACTTCTTGTGGCAAGAATGACACTCCCATCTCTTTCAACCTGCATAGCTTTGGATGAAGATTTCGCTTCTAACAGTGAGGTAACTTACCATTTCTTTTTAGAAAATTTATTCAATAAATTCTCCTGCCAACTATTCTAACAAACTTTTCTAGGACACCGAATTCGATTCCCCAAGCATGGACAGGAAGGGGCATCCCATAGAATACTATCCACCATGTTCAGCCTCAAGAATGGGATCCACAGCACCCATCTTAAAGAAGCTAATGAAGACCACAGCTGCTCTAGCAATACTTACATACCAATCTTCCAAACGCAAGGCAGCTAGAGGTGTGACTTAGAAAACCACCACTGGGAAAAGACTCTGCAGAACCAAACCATTAGCTACTCACATAAATCAACTGATCTCCCTTCTCACATTAATATTTAATTTCTGATCCAATTCCCTTTTGCAGCCATCAAGTATTGCATCCCAGTCTGTTTTGGGTGCTAAACTATTGTCCCAGGCACTTGAATCAGCATTCACCAACCTCTCATCGGTTGTTCCCCCTAAAGAGCCGATTATAGTTGAAACAACTGATGTTTCTAACAGACTTCAGGTGACAGAAGAAGAGCATCTCTCTATTTCACCTCCTGATGCTACCAAGGTATCCTCTTAAGCCTCCTAATTTAATATAATTGTATTCTCTTCTGACCATTTACCTTGTCAGACTCTACCTGAAAAGACATTTGCACAAGAACAAAGGTCTGATAATTCATCAGTTGATGATCATCCTGCTTACGCTGATGCCCAAACTACCAATTCTCCAGCTCAGCCAACAGTTGATGGCAAGAAATTCTCATGTTCATCTATCGTTTCATCGCAAACATAAACTGAAACACTCCTTGATGCTTGCAGACACTATCCCTGAAAACTCAGAGCTGATTCAAATGATTGTTGAAAAAGATGTTGGCACATCATCGGTTGTTCCTTCTCTTCAACTAGAGCCTCTTCTAGAAAAATATTGTGTTTACTTCACCATTTATCTTGTTATCAACTGATTTGATCCTCCTAATAAGATCTCCTTTGCTCATATATAGACACTTAATTCTTCAGCTCTGAGATACTCCTTCAACTTTGAAAAATACATAGATTAAGGTGAGATTAGCTCATCAGTAACCTCTCTCCAAGAGACTTTATCAGAAGAGATAAAAAATCGGCTAAGGGACATATTGCCAATGCTTAAAAAGGATATAGCCGATTTGGTCCAAGATGCAGATCCAATGCGAAGAATCTTCTTAGCTATCAAAGATAATTTGTCCCTAGATCTCATCGAAGCTTTGACACCTTTATCCATCATTGAAGATCAAGCTCCAAGAGTGAAAAGGGCTAAGAGAAACCTAGCTGATCGTGAAGCTTTATTGGCCAAGAAAAACTCCAATAAACAAGAAGCCAAAGAGCTAGCACAGTTAATTGATGATTTGAGGAACTCCCCCTTCAAGATTGAACCAGAGCTGAATCAACTCAGAGCTAAGCGCGCCAAACTCAAGAAAGAACTGGAGAATGTGAAGGCTGTCATCGATCATCATGAGTCCAACCTGGCTCAAATACCTGATGTCATCAAGCAAAAGAAATAGGAGATGTTGACCAAAGTCAAAGAGGGTAAAGCCATCCGTAGCAACCTCGAAAACATCCCTGGTTCAGCCGAAAAAGACAGGCAACAAATTGCAGAAGTTAACGCCATCCGGCTAAAAGCTTTGAAGGCAATCTAGAATGTTTTGAACTTGTAATCTAAATGTCACTATTTGAAACATATATCATGTGTGAAACTAGTGAGAACCAGCATGTTGATCTGTTTATCCCCTGTTTCGGCTAAAAGAGCCAATTTAAAAATAGCCGATCTTAGACTTCTGACTTCAATCCAATTAAGTCTAAAAACACAACCTCTACTAAGAAAACTTTTCAACTTCTGTCCTTAGTTATCAACGCCGCATTTCTTCGACATTAGTGGGGCGATGCTTCACCTTCTATTAATTGCAGTTACTCTTCGCACATCCTGAGATATCTACCATCCTATCTCCATGGCTATAAATACCAGCCAAGGGCTCTAGCCTCAAACACATCTACACTTGCAGCCCTTAACTTATTGGCTTCAATATTCTCAAGAGCACGTAGCCGATGACAACTTAAATCCTCTAAATCATCCACCATTAGGTTCTTGTAGACTTCGGCTATCAAATCATTCTGTAATGTAACACGTCTTGATCTAGTCTGGATTTCCCAAGGAAGAACTGCATTATGCCCATATACTAACTCATAAGGTGATGATTTAATCGATCCGTGGCAAGCCATCATGTATGCCCACAATGCGTCATTGAGTATTAAGTACCACTTCCTTGGTTGCTCCTCAATTTTCTTCTTAATCAATATAATCATAATTTTATTGGACGCCTCTGCCTGGCCATTAGCCTGAGCATAGTAAGGAGAAGAATTTAATAACTTAATTCCCATACTAGCAGCAAAATCTTTGAACCCTTCTGAGGTGAACATTGTCCTCTGATTAGTAGTAATAGTTTGAGGAATTCCAAAACGATACACAATATGTTCCTTGACAAAAATCAACCATATTCTTTGAGGCTACCGTCTTCAAAGGAATTGCGTCAATCCACTTGGTAAAGTAATCTATTGCTTCCAATATAAACTTATGTCCTTTACTTGAAGGTGGAAAAATCTGGCCAACTAAATTAATTCCCCAACCTCGAAATAGCCATGGTTTAATTATTAGATTCATAGTCAATGCAAGCAATTTTTGAATATTACCAAAACATTGACAATCCTGACACCCCTTGTAATATTCAAAACAATCTTCTAGTGTTGTTGGCCAAAAATATCCAGATCTGTGAATAATCTATTTCATCTTATAAGCCGATTGATGAGCTCCACATATCCCTTCATGTACTTCACCCATCAACACTTTAGCTTCTTCTGATTTAAATATTTAAGCAACACCCCATCGACTGTCTTGTAATATAACTAATCATCTAACAAAACATACTTAGTCGATTTATACCTTAATTTTCTGGTAACCTTCTATGATGGATTCTTAAGGTAATCGGCTATTTCAACTCTCCAATCATTAGTCAAGGTTTCACTGTTTAAGATCTCTTGAAACACTCGATAACCTGACGCACTCTGAGCTAACCAATTAGCCTCTTGATTCTGTGCTCTTGGAATATGCTGAAGAGAAATATGGGGAAACTCCTTTAGTAACCTTTGGCATTCATCATAGTATCCCCTCAGAATATCATCTTTACATTCATATAGGCCGATCAACTGATTACTAACTAATTATGAATCTCCAAATACTTTAATTGACTCAGCCTTTACTTCAAGAAGAAGTTGAAGTCCCTTAAGAATAGCTTCATATTCTGCTTGATTGTTGGTAGTCATTGGTTTAATTGGAAAAGCAAACTCAAAACTTGCCCCCCAATGTGAAACAATAACAATACCAATGCCACCACCTTGCTTGCATGATGATTCATCAAAGAACAATGTCCAAGGTATCAGTTCTACATAGCCAATACTTGGTTTATGATGTTGAGTAATAAAATCGGCTATGACTTTCCCCTTGACTATTTTAGCTGATTCGTACCTCAAATCAAATTCTGATAATGCAAGAATCCACTTTCCATTCTCCCATTTAATATTGGCATTAACAACATGTGCTTGATCACATCAGCCTTAGAAACAACTGTACACTCAGCCGATAACAAGTAATGTCGCAACTTAGTGCAAGAGAAATATAAACATAAGCATAACTATTCAATAGGAGAATATCTTGTTTCTGGATCCAAAAGCCTTCTACTTAAATAGAAAACAACTCGTTCTTTTCCTTTAAACTCTTGTATTAAGGCCGATCCAATTGTTTGGCTATCGGCCGATATGTAGAACTTAAAAGGTTTACCTTGCTGAGGAGGGACCAACACAGGTGGACACTTCAAATATTCTTTTATATCCTCAAATGTCTTTTGTTGTACGTCACCCTATTTAAATTCTTGATCATTTTTCAACTTCAACAAAGGAGAAAATGACAGAACCCTTTCTGTGAAATTTAAAATAAACCCTCTAATAAAATTAATCTTATCAAGCAAAGATTGTAACTCTGTTTTAGTAGTCGGGGGTACTGCCTCATCAATTGCTTTCATACTTTTTTTGACCAATTTCAATTTCTTTCTCGTGGACCATAAAACCCAAAAATTGTCCAACTGATACTCCAAAGGCACACTTATTAGGATTCATCTTTAAACCATGTTTTCTTGTGCTCTCCAAAGTCTCCCGCAAATCAGCTAGATGTTCTTTGTACCCTTTGGATTTCACCACCGCATCATTAATGTAAATTGCAACAATCTTACCGATCAACTTATAAAAAATATAATTTATTGCCCTCTGATAAGTTGCACCAGCATTTTTCAAACCAAAAGTCATCACAACCCATTCAAATAAGCCGATTGCACTAGGACACCTAAAAGTTGTTTTTGCTATATCTTCCCCAGCCATAAAAATTTGATTATATCCTACATTGCCGTCCATAAAACTAATAACTTTGTGCCCGGCTGCTGCATCTACCAACATATCGGCTATTGGCATCAGATAACCATCCATGGTTGTAGCCTTGTTTAGATCTCTGAAATCGATGCAAACTCTTAACTTCCATTTTTCTTATACACAGGAACAACACTCGATATCCACTATGCATAATGACACGGTCGAATAAATTTTGCTTCTAGTAATCTTTCAGACTCCTTTTTAATATCATCAAGAACATTTGGGTTAAATCTCCTTGGAGCTTGTTTAAATGTCCGATATCCAGGTTTGATTGGCAACCGATGTTCAACAATTGATCGATCTAGATCAGTCATCTCATAATATTCTCAAGCGAAATAATCTTTAAATTCCTTTAATAAATCTATCAACTCTCGCTTATACTCAGGATCCAACTTTGCACTTACATACATCAGCCTAGGCCTATCTCTAGGACCAATATCTATCTCCTCTAATTTATCGGCCGACGTAAAGTCATGTACTAGTTTACTATCTGTACCATCTATTGGATTATCCATTAAAACAAACTCTAAGAGCCGACTGCTTGGATCGGCTGTTAGCTTTCATCATTGATCTTAATAAAGCCTCCTTCCCATCGCTTGCTAGAAAAACACTTGAAATCTTCTAGTTCCCAATACATTGGGTCAGCTATTGCTATACTCACATAATCATCAGCATGAACCAACTCAACATCATCTACATGCCATTGAATGAAGCATTGATGCATAGTCGATGGTACATAACAATTTGTATGAATTCAATCATGACCAAGGGTAAACTATATGAACTCTTTCCATCAATGACAAAGAATGTAGTGAGTAAAGTTTTACTTCCAATTGTCAATTCAACGTTTATTGCCCTCTGGTCTTAGATGTGTTACCTCCAAAATCCTTAAGCATCATGTTAGTCTCAATCGAATCTCTTGGTCCCTTACCAAGCTTGCAAAAAGTAGTATAAGGCATAAAATTAATAGAAGCATCTCCATCCACCAATATTTTACTAATCGGCTTCCCATCAACAAAACCTTTCACATATAAAGCCTTCAAGTGCCGATGCTTGACTGGCTTATCAAATATAGCTTGCTGTATCACTGTCAATTTGGCAATCATCTCCTCATATTCTGATTCATCAAAATCTGAATAGACTTCTTGATATGCTGGAGCTCTAAATTCTGACGGCAAAAGAAAAGTCATTTGAATATTAGTTGATGGTTGACCTTTATCGGTTGTTTGTTTAGCACACCATATTTGAGGGTTACCAGTTTTCTGAGCCTGTTCTAGCTCTCTATTCCTTAAGCGTTGTACCCTTCTTTTCTGACTTCTTGTTAAACCTCCTGGACACCATTTCCCTTTCTGCCAAACATACTCTTCCTCATCACCTTCCTCTTCATAATCAACCCAATTTTGATCAACCACTCGCTTCCCAAGCCGATCATGAACACTTCTATTTTTTTAAGCACCGATCCATATTATCATGATGACACTCAATTCGAGCATGGATAGACCGGCGGTTGGCTTGAGATTGCCTAAACTCCTAATATTGTTCACTACACTCTGGACAATTATTTCTAGTATGCAATTTCAAACCTTCATTCTAACAATGTCTGAAAAAGGATAATTCCAATGTAATTCAGCTTGTTCTCTTTCATACCTCTCTTCTTCTTGTTGATGCTGATATTCTTTCTCTTCCAACCAATGCTGATAATACCTTTCTTTCTACCATTGTCATTTATTCAACAAGATTTGATATATAACATGCGGCCTCATCACCCCCCTTTCTTGATGTCTCTCCCTACTCATATCGGCTCTTCTATTGGTTACGACACCTTTTAACTTCTCTATATTCATCAGCTGATATTTGCATCTCTGGATCAACTATTCTAGTTACTTTTGCCCTAGTTGATGTTAGAACTTTAGTCTTCCCTTTGAGCAACTTAGCATCAACCATATTCTGATCTTTTGGGAAAGGATTATCATCAACTTTCATCTTTCGAGGTGTGTCAAATTTAAGCTTCCTTTACTGAATAGCCCTCTGTATATGTTGTCGGAAAATTCTGCACTCATTAGTAGAATGAGAAGTAGTGTTATGAAATTTATAGAACTTATTTTTCAACTGATCAGGAGGTAATATTACATGATTGGCGGGCAATTTGATATGTCCTTTCTCAAGCAGGAAATCAAAGTGCCTATCTGATTTTGTGACGTCAAAATCATAACTTTCTTCAACTCCTTTTCCCCAAGGATTTGGAACCATCACTATCTTCTTACCCCAATTCTATTCAGCTACAGCAATCTCCTCTTCTTCATCATCCTCACTATCATCATCAGCTAAATATGGATTAAAAGTTTCAGCAACTATGGTATTCTTTGAAAATCGGGTATCTCTACCCATATTATGGAATTGGCTATTAAGTGCTGCCACCCATTGAGCCAACTGATCTAAATTGTCAAACTCTTGCCCAAGCAGTTTTTCTCTCCATGTTGGCAACATTCCTTGAATAGCCGAAGCAACTAGTTGATCATTAGTCAGATTCAATGAAAAGCACAAATTTCTTGTTTCTCGAAACCTCTGAAGAAACTCAACACCCGATTCATTAGTTCTTTTCCTTATGATGATCAAATCTATGATTTTCCTTTCTCCATTCCTATTATAGAAATATGTATGAAATTTCTTCTCCAGGTCAGCCCAATTGGTAATAGAATTAATTGGTAACGATAAAAACCAGGTGAAAGCTAGTCTTGACAGGGACAAAGAGAAGAAACGAACTCGATGAGCTTCTTCAATGGATGTTTCACCCAACTGAGTAAGATACTGACTGACATGTTCTATTATACTTGTACTATCTTGACCAGAGAACTTAGCAAATTTTGGAAGCCTGTAATTCATAGGAAGAGCAACCAAATCATACCACTCTGGATATGGACGTATGTATGAAAAGGTCTGTCCTTTTGGTTTTAAACTAAACTGATTCTTTATCATTTCAGTTACTCTGAGCAACAATTCATCAGCATTTAAATTTGGATTTCTTTGCAATTGCTGACCCATCTGCGGATTAAAATTTTAGGTACCTTGATACCCTGCATTTGGAATTATGTGAAGGGTATTATAATCTATGCCATAATGATATCCTTGTGAAATCTCTATCTGTTGAGTCCTTTGCTGATTTGTTGCTTGAAGTCTTTGACTGTAAATGTTGGGATATGTATCTCTATGAATCATTTGAATTGATGGTGTTATTTTTTGAGCTGACGGTGGTATTTGGCCTGATGTGCCAAAATTAACCATCTAATTCTAAATTTGCCCCGTTGGCTGTTGTACATGCTGCACTGATGATCCAGGATTATACTGTATTTGATTAGTAATAGTACTCTGAACTTGCTCAGATGAGGTCTGAACTGCCTAGACATCATCATTGCCAGCTAGTGCTGCTTCTTGATGGCTAGTACCAGCTTGATTAGTCCTCTAAGTTGATGGATGTGGAATGTTGTAATAAGCCGGTCCAATCTAATTAATTGGATATCCATGAAACACCTCCTTTATGGTATTGTGGAATGTGTTCAAGAAAGTTGTATTATGATTCAACATGGCATCATGAACAGATTTGTTGACAGCATCCATAAAGAAATGTTTATCATCAGCTTCATTTGTATCTGACTACACATGTATCAAAACTCTTGGTAGTGGATATTTCTAAACAACTTTATTGTCACGTGTCTTGGTGTAGGACAACAAATATTTGTTCTGAAACTCCTCTATAGCCTTACTAATGACATCTTTATCCTCATCAGGTAAGTCTTCATAAGGCACCATAAGAATATCCCTATTGTTATGAGCTGCCATGATGATTGTGGTCCCATTGGGCGTGCCAAAAAGAGTGTTGGCGCAAAAATGTGGCGATGCAACTAACACACAGCAAGGTAGACGATCTAAACAAAATGAGATTGGAGATCTGCTTGGCTTCAATACAGGACCAGTCGATCCTAAAAATCCCGAAGGCGTGCCAGTCAATTTGACCTGCAATTGACAAGGAGAGAAAGTTTATCAGTAATTTAGGGTGGAACATGCCGGTTTTGCCTAGATAGTTCCAAGTATGCAGCTTTGAGAGCAGCCAAACAGGGGAATCGACTAAATAGCCAACAAGAGAAGAAATCGACTGTTAAGGACTGTGATGCTCATGGGTCATGATTGGTTTATGATAACAAGTACAATACACCCAGATATAAGTAATTAAAGAAACATCACCAGCTAGTTGGATATAACCAGTGTAAAGCATTCAGCCGATAAGTTTAACGAGAAAAGATATAACATGCGAACAAATCGATTGTCTAGTACAAATGAATCTACAAATGCTCTAGATCTAATCTGTTACCATCAATAGTGAGGTTCGGCCGGATCGAAACAACTATAATAATGATAACAAACTAAAACCAAAGAATCTGTAAAACCATCTATATATCGATATGTTCATGAAAAACATGCTATATGTGTGAAAGCACAGGCGAATCAGCTAAAATAGCTGATGCATACATAGCAAACAAACTGAGTACATATCTCAATCATGAATAAAACCACTAATCAATGATCTCTAATCCAAAGTCTTACTAGTGTCATTAGATTAGATCTCATTAACTAGTGAGTTTATTCAAGATTGAAACATGCCTTTGGTTGCGTACTATGTTTGATTGGAATAGAAATAAAACAACCGATCTAGCAAAATTAAGCCATCAATTATGAGCTTTAAAGTGTGACCAGACTAGAAGACGACCAATTGTGATCATATGATGTTGATCTATCTCTATCTCAATCAAGTGATTTGTTATAATTAATGGAACATTAATTATAACAAGATCGCTAACTGGTGAATCAACCAAAAACAGCAAGGAAAATCTTACTAATCTTAGCAGATTCAATAACTAGTGCTATTATGTTAAACAACAAGTTATTTAACATAAGATCAATAACTTTGATCTATATTATGATTCATAAGAGATCAATTAGCTCATGCGGCCTTACAAATAATGATACAGATCGATAACTAACTTATATTATACTCGTAAAATATCAATCGGCTGATGTAGCTTTACAGGTATGATACAAGTCGTAACGATACTCACAGACAAGCCGGAGGTCGATCGGTCGATGCAGCCCTGCTTGTTGAAGAACTCATCGAGATCTACAATACTCTACTCCTAAGGGTTGGCGTGAAGCCAGAAAAGTAATTGTATTGATTGATTGGTTGTCTGTGTACAATAACCAGGTTTTGATATTTATACCCGGAACCTAAACATGAATCCTACTAAAATACGACTCATTACAATTCTTAGGAGAAAAGAAAATATTCCTAACTTAAAAATAACTTGGACCCTAATCTTTTTCTTTTTGTAGAGTCCGACATATTTTCCCCCGATGCCATCTGTACATAGTCCATTGACGTTGTCTACTGACGTCATCTATAAAATAGCTGATTCCGACACTGCATCAAAACTAGTCGATATCGATTCACATCTGATCGATTCCATGATGATACAATCTTAGAATCTTCGAGTTCCCGCTTTCTTCTTTCCAGATTTTGGTGTAAACAGCCGTTGGGCCGACTTGGTGGAGATCAACCTAATATTCTCCCCCTTGATCTCACCTCTATTACTTAAACTTAAAATACTCATCTCTTTTCCCATTCCATCACAGATTAGCGCATAGAGCGTGCCTCATCACAATGGTTAGTACCATTAGATTAACTGCTACAATACACCTCTCTATTTTGAAACAGATTCTTAACTAGGCCCTTATTGTCTAGGAATCATATTGGCTTTCCCATAAACCCATGCTAGCTAAGTGTTCTCTAAACACATTGGGTAGTAAGCCTTTTGTAAGCAGATCCGCAAGTATTTTCTTTATACTTATATGCTCGAGACTAATAGAATGATCCCGGACTTTATCTTTTACAACATAAAACTTTATGTCAATGTGTTTGGCAGCACAACTTGACTTATTGTTGTGAGCAAAACATACTGCTGGCTCATTGTCGCAATACAACTTGAGTGGCTTATGAATGTCATTGACCACTTTCAACCTAGGCATAAATTTCATTAGCCAGTTCACCTGCCCCGTGGCCTCATAACAAGCTACAAACTCGGCATACATCATGGACGATGCAGTGATGGTTTGCTTGGAGGTTTTCCATGATATAGCTCCCTCTGCGAGAGTAAATACATAGACTGATGTGGATTTTCTATCATCTACATCTTCCGTAAAATCTTAATCTGAATACCCCTCTATATGGAGGGAATCAGATCTTCTATACGTTAGTATGAGACCTTTTGTGCCTTGCGAATAACACAAAGCTTTCTTTACCATTCTCTAGTGTTCTATTCCTGGATTACTCTGATATCTACCAAGTATCCCAGTAACAAAAGCTAAGTCAGGGCGTGTACATACTTGAGCATACTGCAAGCTTCCTACAGCTGAAGCATATGGAACCGCTTTCATTCGATCGATCTCATATTGGTTCTTGGGACATTAGAATTCACCAAAACTATTGCCCTTGACTATAGGAGCAGGTGAAGGCTTATAGGCATGCATACTGTATTTCTTTAAAACCTTTTCTAAGTATGCCTTTTGTGAAAAATCCTAAAACCCCCTTTCTTCTATCTTGGTGAATCTCTATCCCTAAAACGAACAAAGGTTCACCAAGATCTTTCATGTCAAAATTTGAGGACAAGAACTTCTTTGTCTCTAGTAGTAGATTAACATCACTACTAGCAAGTAAGATGTCATCCACATATAGGATTAGGAAAATGAATTTCCCATTCTTAAACTTTGTATAAATGCAATTGTCCTCAACATTCTCTTTAAACCCAAACTTTCTTATCGTTCCATCAAACTTTAAATACCACTGTGTAGAGGCTTGTTTTAAGCCATAAATGGATTTCTTCAGGCGGCATCCCATATGTGCTTTTCCTTTCATGACAAAACCTTTTGGTTTTGCATGTAGACATTCTCATCTAAATCCCCGTTAAGGAAAGCCGTCTTTCCATCCATCTGATGTAATTCTAAATCGTATTGCACCACTAATGCCATTATGATTCTAAAGGAATCCTTACATGAGACTAGATAAAATGTGTCATTATAGTATATTTCTTCTCTTTGCGTGAATCCTTTTGCCACAAATCGCGCTTTAAATCTTTCAACATTCCCTTTGGAGTCATATTTAGTTTTGTAGACCCATTTACAGCTTACTATCTTGGCTCCTTTAGAATTTTTTTCTAAGTCCCAAACATTGTTGGTACTCATTGATCTTATTTCATCTTGCATGGCTTCAAGCCACTTTGACGAGTGAGTGCTTCTCATGGCTTCATCAAATGTGGTGGGATTGTGGCAGAACCGCCTAAAATAACACACTTATGGAGGTGTTCGTCTTCCACCATACACTAAGCACCCCGAAAGCAAGCTACAGCGGGCGGTATCCGTCGGGCACACCCTAAGGGAGAACTCGAAAGATCCACATTTTTCCCCATGATCCAATAATGAGAACGAGTTACAATACTTGTCTATTTCATACATCAGAGTTTCCTAAATTACATTATTACAATACCGAATGTCAGAGTGTGGAATGATAAACAACGGAATTTAAAATAAACATCTAGCGATAAGAACGAGGATCCGTCTGAGCCCACCAGAAGAATCCTCCACACAACGGTTCTTATCAAGCATCACCTACAACAGGGGTAAATAAACCCTGAGTACATAATGTACTCGCAAGACTTATCCGACTAGTGGGAATAATTTCTTGACTCCAAGGAATATGAGAAGCTTCATAGTTTCTGGTTTTCTTTTAGCAAAAAGCAATACTAATAGTGAGTCCTTATTTATGTTATGATTATCAGCTAGATTAAGTTATTATCTAGCCAGTCTATATAAGCACATGTTCTACTTTCAAGCAAGAGTTGAGCAATCAGTTCCATTTCTTCTCCTTTTCACTTTCAATTCTTACTATAATGCTAGAGGTAAGACAA
The DNA here is from genome assembly GCF_019320115.1 of Miscanthus floridulus. Taxonomy (NCBI): domain Eukaryota; kingdom Viridiplantae; phylum Streptophyta; class Magnoliopsida; order Poales; family Poaceae; genus Miscanthus; species Miscanthus floridulus. The sequence goes on from NC_089586.1 coordinate 6,730,260, forward strand.
GCCGTACCGACTTGGTGCTGATTCGTGAACCAATGTGCCTAGCTAGGTGCCCCAAAAACACACGCTCTGCTTATACCCCAGGCACAAGCAGGACTAACCCATCACCCTCATGTCCTGGGTGTCTAGGTCCCCGTCCAAACTTGGACTCCAAGCCTCCACTCCTAAGTCCTGGACTCAGTGTGGTGCAAGGACCTCCACCATCTCTGCCTCCAATCAGTCGGTCCAGAAAGCGCCGGATCCACAACAAGAGTGCAACAAGTCTTCCCTGTGTCCATACCCAAGTATGCGCTCGGGACAATAGATCTGTGACTTGCCTCGCGTCCATTGCAACGACTGGTCCCTAATTGACACAGACAGGGAAAAAGTATAACCGAGCTATGCCCTGTTGGCCACAGGACACAACCCTTTACACCCACCCGAACCCAACCATATCCCTACCCGGTCACCATTTTCTTTCCACCACTTTATCATGAGTGATCATATTTATCACCTATTTGCGAGTAACGGCAGGTTACTCACGCTATCGATATCCTGAGCATAGCAGCTACTCGACCTGTATTAGTAGGACTCATAGGTAGATATATTTATGCATGTAGTTTTCATAAAATGCATGTAACGTAAATGCACATCATATATATATATATATATATTCATTGATCATTAAAAATTAAAAATAAGGGTTATGCACCGGGGCTTGCCTTGGGCAGGCGACGGGTCAGTAAGGTCAGCACCAAAAGGCTCCGGGGCTCCCTCCTACATGAGGATCTCCTCCTCGTACTCCTCGATGACTTTCTCATACTCCTGTTCGTCGATGGGCACGAACTCTACCAACTCATGATCTACATGTATGAAATTATGATGCGATACTTAGTAACATAGCAATGGCAACTCTTAAAATAAAAGCACACCTGTCTAACTGCTAAGCTAGTGCTATCGACTATGGTACTAAGTTATCTATTGTTACCAATAACAAGTATGAAGTATGGCATACATTATTATAGCAACTACAGGTATTCTTACTCCTAATGCTGATTTACACTATATATGATAAAGCAAGGATAATAGCTACTCTATTTATCAACCCACACTAGGGCTACAAACTTTACAGAAAGCACATAATATTCTAGTGATCCAACTATAAAATTTTTATAGCTATAGCTATCACTAATTTACCACAAAAATTCCTACAATTATTAATCTATAGAATACTAAGTCATCTAGTTTGAATTTATAAACCTACCATTGTCACAACTAACTGCAATCTAACTACACTAACAGGTAGATGGAATTTTTGTGAACCTAACAAACTTAGTTTCACTATTTTTGGATAACTACACAATTTACTACAATTTATCAAAGTTCAGCTAAAAAATTTATTGAATAAACACTTCCTATTTTACTGGAAATTGGAAACGCAATTGAATCGCGCGGCCCACGCGCTTTGGCTTGGCCCAAAACGGCGCTACGCGCGCGCGCGGACGGTGCAGCCCATGCGGGGCGCGGCCCAGCTGGACGACGGTCCACGGCGGGGAGGACCCACACGTGGCTGGCTCTTTTGCAAAAGAGCCCCTGTTCCCTACCCTATTCGCAAAACTAAACCGAGCACTATTACGCCGAGTCATAGGTTTTTCATCTACCACCCTCCCATTTCCCTTCTTTGCCGCGGCAGCGTCCCTCGGCACCCGTGCGCACACCGGCGCGATGGCGCGGGCAACGGGTGGCCACGCCGGCCACACCCGACCCTCCAACCCCTATCTAAGGGACCGATGATCACCTTGAGGTCAACGCGCAGTGATTGGAGGCGATAAGGCGAACGGCGATGCTATCCCGAGCTCCCTCCCTGATGATGGCGGATGCGTTCCCATGAGCCACAACATCGACAGCATGAACCAACTCACGGATAGGTAATAGAGACTCACCCCGAGCTTACCGGCCGTGGTGTCTTGACCGGAGGCTGCTCGAGCAGACCTGGCCACGTGCACCCGGCAAGCCTTGCGATGGTGGCGATGGCGCGACTGCGGTGGCAGCGCTGGGCCAGCCGTAGTAGGGCAAACTAGGGCGCGCACGTGGTAGAGTGGAGCGGGGCGAAGGTTCAATGCCAAGGAATTGGACAGCGATGGACGTGGGTAAGGGGAATTTCACGGCGCTGCTGTGGGTCTTAAAACGGCCGACGATGACGGAACCATCCAATTTAGGCTTGGCAACGGCCGGCAACAGCAGTGGACGCTTTCAGCGTGTGGCTAAGTACTCACTCCATCCCAAGGCATACGCAATCTCACTGCTTTGGCCGACGCTGCGTGCTGTCACGGTGTGGCCCGACGACAGAGGAGCAGGAGAAAGTAGGCACGTCGGTTCAGCGCTGTCGCCGCAGAGGCTGGCAGGGCAGGGGAGATTGTGGCGTGGCATGGCAGCGGACATGGATGACCTGGTGAAGTAGGCAGTCGTCCCACGTGTGTGCAGCCGTGGCGGCTCAACGGGAGCAGTGTCGGGCAGGGCGATGGACGGCGCGTAGCGCGGCCGGGGTGTCATGCGATGTGACGGCAAGGTAGAGCTACCAAGACCTGGGCACAGTGCGTGTGCATGCATGGTGAGTGCCAGGTAGATACGACCGCCCGAGCAGCGGCGGTGACCACGGCCAGCGCTGGCTCTGTTCAAAATATGTGACTTGCACGCTTTTTAAAGCTGTTAAAAAACTCTACACGATGATCCTGTAGCTAAACCAACTCTTCTATTCTCAAGAGGGTACAAAGGGATATCGAACTAAGCCAAAAAATGTCGAACACGCCTTCATCGACCCAGTTTCGGACTTACGCGAAATGACTAACTTCAAACGGTTTCGCGTCGAAATCCATTCCCGAGCCACTCGATACACTAACTAGCGAACCCCATCCTCGACCGCACATATTTTATCGTCACCTATGAAGTTCGTACCATGAACTTTATCAAAGTTTCGCATAAGTGCTCTATAGCACTTTAAAATGTAACATTTGTTTCTTGTTTCAGATGAACGTTTCAAGTTATGTACATTACTTTATACCCCATATTACACACATCCAAGTACAAGTATGATGCTTGTGCAGTGTTTTAGCAAAAATAGTGCAATGTAACACCGAGGGTGTTACAGGGATCACCCTCCATTTGAAATTTTTCACATTCATAGACTTCATAGTCATCAGGAATGGCTAGTTTTCTAACTCTTTGAGACCTTCTGGGGGCCAAATTAGTTGGTGCTTGTTCCATATGAGGCTGTTGTTGCTCTTCCTCATGTGTGACAACGGGTTCTATATGATCCTGAAGGACTGGTTCCACATGTTCATTCATTGTTGCCACGGGAGAACAAACAATAGGTATTGTCACTACAGTGTCCTTTACTATTGGTGCAGCAGCAACAGGTAGCGAGAAAAATGGCTCCTAAACCATCAGAGTGGGCATGTATACCGGCTTCTTGTGGCAGAACCGCCCGAAATAGCATGCTTTCGGAGGCGCTCGTCTTCCACTAGACGCTAAGCACCCCGAAAGTAAGCTACATCGGACGGTCCCGTCGAGCACACCCCAAGGGAGAACTTGAACAATCCATGTTTTTCATCCAAGATCCAATAATGAGAACGACTTTGCAATACTTAGTCCATTTCATACAACAAGAGTTCTCGGAAATACATTATTACAATACCAAGTTTAGAGTGCAGAATTTAAACAGTGGAATTGAAATAAATATCTAACGATAAGATACAAGGATTCATCTGTGCCCACCAGAAGAATCCTCCACACAACAGCCACTCCTCAAGCTGCACCTACAATAGGGGTAAATAAACCCTGAGTACACAATGTACTCGCAAGACTTACCCGACTAGTGGGAATAATTTCCCAACTCTAAAGGATATGATAAGCTTTATGGTTTGTTGGGTTTCCTTTTTGTTTGCGAAAAGCATTACTAGTAGTGAATCCTTATGTATGTGTTTTTATTAGCAGTCATGATTAGTTCATTCGCTAACCATTATAAGTAAGCACCTATTCTACTTTCAAGCAAGAGTTGAGCAATCAGATCCATTCACTCCATTTCATCTTCTAGTTCTTACTACGGTGCTAGATCATAGCCAAGAAGTACCATATCACACGGCGATTCATGAACCAATGTATCCAAGCTAGGTACCCCAAAACACAAGTCCCGCGTGTACCCCAAGCACAAGCAAGACCAACCCACCACTCTCCTGTCAAGGGGTCCAGGTCCCCATCCAAACTTGGACTCCAAGCCCCCACTTCTGAGTCCTAGACTTAGTGTGGTGCTTAGACCTCCACCATCCCCGCCTCCAATCAGTCGGTCTAGAAAGAGCCAGAACCCACGACAAGAGAGCAACGAGCCTTCCCGCTCCCACAAGCAAGTATGTGCTCAGGATAATAAGTCTGTGACCTGCCTAGAATCCACAGCAATGGACGGTCCTTAACCGACATGGATAGGGAAAATAGTGATGAGGACATCACTCCTTCAGATGTACCCGCTGATCCCCAACCATTATGCAAGGTCCAATGACCCGAGCTCGAATGCATCAACTCAATTTAGAGGTGAGCTCATTCTCATGCGATCCTTTTCATACTTTTGAGAATATATTACTACTTAATGATGTTATCTTGCTTAGGAACATAGGAGAGGGTCATGAGGAACTTGGATAAAGGCATAAAGGTGGAGGATAACAGCAAGGATGACCAACACAAGCTGGAGGCCCAGTTCAACTAAAGTTGGAGCCCATATCAGGTTCTAGGACCAGTCTATCATAAAACTAGTCACACAGGCGTGTCTAGGCTCCATTTTCGATGATCCACATATGGATGGAAATCTAATTAGATAAGAAAGCCAATGCAAGTGGTCTCACATCAAAAGCCTTTTAGAATCGACGGGAATCGTCGAAACAAGTCAGCATCCAGAATCTGCCAGGGTGCTGCGACACCGTCTTTTGGTCCGTTGGACCGTGTATCGTGTTTGGGCCCATTAGGGGCGTGTCCATGGGTCTTGCATGACTCTAGAGTCTTCATAAACATCCACCACCCATCCATTAGGGTTTGGGTTTTGCTTAGATTAATCTATCAAGAACAGTTTCGCCGTTCATCGGTTTGTGAGACCCCAACTTCGTGAGATTAATTATTCATCTGCAATTTGGTTGTTTTCTTTCTTGTTCTTGCTTGTGTTCTTCATTGCGTAGGTAGGGATTTGCCTTCTTGGTGAGGTCAATCGGATCCATGTCTTGGTTGATAACCAGAGGAGTTGTAGTGCTAAGATTGCAGGGTTCGATCTTTCGATCTGAAGCCGGATCGGAGTGTCATTCTCCGCCACAACGATAGTTACCTCTACCTAACGGAAGATCGGGATCCCCGTCCCCATCAAGTGGTAATCAGAGCTAAGGTATACTGTCAGGTTCACATTTATCCCCTAGTTTCCTAGTTTTGAGTGTTTCGCATTCATCCCATAGTTCAGTGCCATACTCGTTTTTTCTGTCCTAGAACCTTCCACGCCATAGCCTTTGCATATTTTAGTTTTAGAGTTCGTCGTGTTGAGTTTGTGTCCTGATCGAGGTCTTGTTGCTGGTTAGGTCGTGTTAGAGTCCATTTCGTGTGTTTTCCCCCATCGTTTTCATCAAATCCTCGCTGTCGTGACCAATTTTACGCGCATTGTTCCCGTTTTGTCCTCTAATTCAAAGTCCGGTCTCAAAACTAGTCTAGTTGTCGCATACGAACTTGGATTTCGACGTTCCATATATCAAAATCAATCAAAAAAATTTTTGGATCCGTTCGTCCCTCGCTTTGCCGGGTTTAGAAAATTTTATTTTGGCCAAAAGCTGGTCACAAAATCCTCTTTTCGTGGTCACAAGATTTTTTGTCAATTTTGAGCACATCTTTTGAATTTTCCACAGGGCACGCCTTACACTTGTTTAAGCTCATATTTTCTGTGGTTACTTCTTTTGTGCTCCTAAGTGAAAAAATATCAAAAAAATTTAAAAAAAGTTAAAGTTTCCCAAAAAAACAAGGACAGCCCAAAAAATAGAAAAAAGAGAGGGGCAAAAGTGGAACAATATCTAAAGGAGCACATAGAGACGGCCAAAGTGAGTTGTGTTAGTGTGTGCTATCTGGTTCCTTGTTCTTGTTGCTCTTGCTATCTACCATACTTGTTTGTCACACACCTGTCACCTTGCTATCCACCATACTTGTTTGTTACACACCTGGCACTAGGAACATTTTAGACCAGCAATGAGAACAAGTACTCTAGACTATATTTTAGCATTACTTTCTATTACTGACTTGTGTGCCAAATATACATATTATTCTTTGTGTGCATTCCAAGCTCCACAAACTCTTCAGATCAGTATAGAAAAAGGGCCTTGCAATCTCGGTACCACTGCCTCACAGGTATCACGAACCAGCCGTCGGTTGTACCATCCACTGCTTGCGTTAGTAAGAACTTTGTAAGAGCTTGGCAAGACGCTTCCACTTACTGTGAAAAGTGACACCACTACAACCACGTAGTCATTTGGTAGGAATAACTTTCACTGTTTGTTCTTGTTTTTGTGTTTACAATGGCAGGAGGTGATCAGACTAGAGATAATAGTCCTAAGGATTTCAACGAGTGTGTTAGCCAAGAGCAACTACAAGCTGCTATAGAGAATGCCCAAAAAAGGATGAATGAGGCCATCAGGAAGGCCATCACTGACGCACTCATTGAACTCAACATTGGCAACAGCATGTAGAGATTGGACAAATGAATTTCCACGCTAACCGACAAGGTTACTGAGTTGGAAACCTAGGTGGTGGTCAACAACGACGTCTTCGGCAGCAACACCAATGGTCTCTTGCCAGAAGACATGGTGCATGATGCCAATGGGAACATAGATCGAGCAACCTTTTGACAAGTAAGATTACGACAACGTCTTCACCGCAACACGACAGGTATGGGTGGTGTCCACCACCATTAAGGTAATAATCATCATGTGCCCGATGATCCTTATGCTAAGATTAAGTTCACAATACCATCTTTTTTGAGTCATTATGATGCTGAGGGATATCTTGATTGGGAGATGATGGTAGAATAAAAGTTTAGTGCCCACCTTGTGTGTGAGCATCATAGAGTTCGACAAGCTACTAGTGAGTTTAAGGACTTTGCCATTATTTGGTGGAATGGGCTAGCTGCATAGGATGCTTTACCTAGTACGTGGGAAGAACTTAAGATAGCTATGTGCGATCATTTTGTTCCTCCTTCTTATCATAGAGACTTGCATAAGAAATTGATGCATTTAGAACAAGGAGAGAAATCTGTATAGGATTACTATGGTGAGCTCCAAAAGGGATTGATGCGTTGTAGTGTTGTGGAGGGGAACGAAGATTCCATTTGTTATCTTTATTCGGGTTTGAGGCGTGAGATTCAGGACATTGTTCATTATAAAGAATTTCACACTATCAACCAGTTGTTTCAGCTCGCTATGCTTGCAGAAAAGGAATTGCAGGGGCGTGAACAGCAGAGCAAGAGCAAGATCAGCACCACTTACAAGCCACGCTCGGCACCATCTTTGGGGCTGACCAAGCCAACCACTTTTCGGGCACCTCCACCAGCGAGCAAGCGACCAGCAGCCTCTAGAGTTACCGCTACACCTAAGGCACCTCTCGCACGACCTTCAGATTCAGGTAAAAATTCTTTGTAGGTGCCTACCAAGAGTGCCTCATCCGTTGCATCGATGGGACACACTTTGGGCATTCAGTGCCACCACTACCATGGAATTGGCCATGTGTAGAAGGACTGCCCAAGTTAGCGGGCATATATTGCTACAGAAGATGGTTATATCAGCACCTCTGACATTGAAGATAAAGAAGACAAACATACAGATGAGGAGGACGGTGAAGTCCTTAGTGACGACGCCACGGTGGCCTATAGGAGCATCATTGTACAGCAGGTGCTTAGCTCACAAGTACAGCAACCTAAGAAGCTACAATGCCATAACTTGTTCTAGATGTTCTTCGTCATCGGCAACCGTCGAGCACGTGTCATTATTGATGGAGGTAGCTGTAATAATTTAGTGAGTTCTAATTTGGTCAAGAAGCTTGGCTTGACCACACGCCCGCACCCACGTCCATACCATATTTAGTGGCTAAATGATTTTGGAAAGACAAAGGTAACACAAACTTGCAGAGTTTTATTTTCCATTGGTTCTTATCTTGATTCTGTTGATTGTGATGTGGTACCTATGCAAGCATGTTCACTCTTATTGGGTCATCCTTGGGAACATGACAATGATGCTACACACCATGGTAGAAGTAATAAATACACTTTTGTGCATAAAGGAAAGAAAATTACTTTGGTACCTTTGACCCCTGCTCAAATTGTACAAGCTGATAGAGAACGCGCTGCTAGTTTGATTGATGTTCAATCTGAAAATCAGCAAGTTGCTAATTCTATTCTTCCTACTAAAAAGGATAAGTCTACATCTATTTCTAAGGCCTAGGGGATTAAATTGAAGGGTGGTGTTATGCTAGCAACAAAATGTGACTTTGCTAAAATTTCTGATGATGATATTTACTATGCTTTGGTATGCAAACAAGCTATGTTTTTGACTTTTTGCTTGATGATATTATTAGTTTGGTGGCTCCTGCTGTCACTAACCTTTTGCAGGAGTATGAGGAATTTTTTCCAGTTGAGATACCCCCGGGGCTGCCACCTATGAGAGGGATAGAGCATAAAACGATTTGATTCTGAGAGTAACCTTGCCCAACCGTGCTGCCTATCAAACCAATCTTGAGGAGACTAAGGAAATTCAGCGGCAAGTCCAAGACCTTTTGGACCATGGGTATGTACGTGAAAGCCTTAGTCCTTGTGTTGTTCCTGTACTTTTGGTTCCTAAGAAAGATGGAACTTGGTGTATGTGTGTTGGTTGTAGAGCCATCAATAATATTACTATTCGGTATCGCCATCCTATTCCTAGGCTAGACGACATGCTTGATGAGTTGTGTGGCTCTATAATTTTCACCAAGATTGACTTGCGAAGTGGCTACCACCAAATTAGAATGAAACTTGGAGATGAATGGAAAACCGCGTTTAAAACCAAATTCGGGTTGTATGAGTGGTTAGTAATGCCTTTTGGTTTGACAAATGCACCTAGCACTTTCATGCGCTTAATGAATGAGGTTTTAAGAGCTTTTATTGGTTATTTTGTGGTAGTTTACTTTGATGATATATTGATTTACAGCAAGTCTTTTGTTGAACATATGGATCACTTATGTGCTGTTTTTAATGCTTTACGTGATGCACGATTATTTGGTAACCTTGAGAAGTGCATCTTTTGCACGGATAGAGTTTCTTTTCTTGACTATGTTGTAACTCCATAGGGAATTGAGGTGGACGAGATGAAAATTGAAGCCATAAAGAGCTGGCCGGTTCCTCAAACCGTCACACAGGTGATGAGTTTTCTTGGTCTTGCAGGATTCTACCGTTGCTTCGTCAAAGATTTCAGCACCATTGCTGCCCCATTGCATGAGTTGATGAAGAAAGGGGTGGCGTTTCATTGGGGAAAGGCACGTGAGGAGTCCTTTGACGCTTTGAAGGACAAGCTCACACATGCACCATTGCTGCAACTTCCAAACTTTGGTAAGACTTTAAGCTAGAATGTGATGCTAGTGGAGTTGGTATTGGGGGTGTTTTGATGCAAGATGGTAAACCCATTGCTTACTTTAGTGAAAAATTGCATGGCCCTGTTCTAAATTATTCCACGTATGATAAGGAATTGTATGCACTTGTCTATTCTTTAGAGACGTGGTGTCATTATTTGTGGCCTAAAGAATTTGTTATTCATTCTGATCATGAATCGCTTAAGTATCTTCGCTCTCAACATAATCTGAATCGTAGGCATGCTAAATGGGTTGAATTTATTGAATCTTTTCCTTATATTATCAAACACAAGAAAGAGAAGGATAATGTGATTGTTGATGTTTTGTCTAAATGATATACCTTGATGTCCCAACTTGATTTTCAGATTTTTGGGCTTGAATCAATAAAAGAACAATATGCGCTTGATCCTGATTTTAAGGATGTGTTGCTAAATTGTAGAGAGGGACGTACATGGAATAAGTTTATGATCAATGATGAGTTTTTGTTTAGAACTAACCGCCTATGCATTCCAGTTGGTTCCATTCATCTTTTCTTGTTGTAGGAGGCACATAGAGGCGGATTGATGGGACATTTTGGTGCCAAGAAGACGGAGGATGTGTTGTCCACACATATCTTTTGGCCAAGGATGAGGTGGGATGTAGAACGGTACGTGGCTCGGTGCGCCACATGTCAAAAAGCTAAGTCACGGTTGAACCCACATGGTTTGTATATGCCTCTTCCTGTTCCTTCTACTCCTTGGGCTAATATATCTATGGATTTTGTGTTAGGTTTGCCAAGGACTCAGAGGAGGAGGGATAGTATTTTTGTGGTGGTTGATCGTTTTTCTAAGATGGCACATTTTATTCCTTGTCATAAGAGCGACGATGTTGTTCATATTGCTGACCTTTTCTTTCAAGAAATTATTCGCTTGCATGGTATGCCTTCTACTATTGTTTTAGATCACGATGCAAAATTCTTGAGTCATTTTTGGCGCACTTTGTGGAATAAATTGGGGACTAGGCTGCTATTTTCTACAACATGTCATCCCCAAACTGATGGGCAAACTGAGGTAGTGAATCGAACATTGTCCACCATGTTGAGAGCAATTTTGAAGCACAATTTAAAGATGTGGGAAGAGTGTTTGCCGCATGTGGAGTTTGCATATAACAGGGCGGAACATTCTACCACCAAGGTAAATCCTTTTCAGATAGTGTATGGTTTTAACCCCTGCACTCCTATTCATCTTTTACCTTTACCTACCACTGAGAGAACACATAGTGATGCTAGAGAGCGTGCTGATTTCATTCGTAAGTTGCACGAAACAACTAAAGCAAATATTGAAAGAATGAATGAAAAGTATAGAATTGCTGGTAGTAAAGGTAGAAAAGAAATTAAACTTGAACTGGGTGATTTGGTTTGGTAACATTTGAGAAAAGATAGATTTCTTGAGCTGCGTAAGTATAAATTAATGCCAAGAGCAGCTGGTCCTTATAAGATAATTGAGAAAATAAATGACAATGTTTACAAACTTGAGTTGCCACCCGAGTTCGGGGTTAGTCCCACCATTAACATTGCAGATTTGAAACCTTATTTGGGAGAAGAAGATGAGCTTGAGTCGAGGATGACTCAGTTTCAAGAGGGGGAGGATGATGAGGACATCACTCCTTCAGATGTACCCGCTGATCCTCCAACCATTATGCAAGGTCCAATGACCCGAGCTCGAATGCGTCAACTCAATTTAGAGGTGAGCTCGTTCTTAAGCGATCCTTTTCATACTTTTGAGAATAGATTACTACCTAATGATGTTATCTTGCTTAGGAACATAGGAGGGGTCATGAGCAACTTGGAGAAAGGCATAAATGTGGAGGAGACCAGCAAGGATGATCAACACAAGATGGAGGCCCAGTCCAACTGAAGTTGGAGCCCATCTCCGATTCTAGGACCAGTCTATCATAAAACTGGTCACACGGGTGCGTACGAGCTCTGTTTTCGACGATCCACATATGGATGGAAAGCTAATTAGATAAGGAAGCCAATGCAAGTGGTATCACGTCAAAAGCCTTTCGGAATCAATAGGAATCATTGAAACAAGTTAGCATCTAGAATCTGCTAGGGTGCTACGACACCGTCTTTTAGTCCGTTGGACCGGGTATCGTGTTTGGGCCCATTAGGGGCACGTCCAGGGGTCTTGCATGACCCTAGAGTCTTCATAAATAGTTGTCACCCCTCCATTAGGGTTTGGGTTTTGCTTAGATTAATCTATCAAGAACAGTTTCGCCGTTCATCGGTTTATGAGACCCCAACTTCGTGAGATTAATTATTCATCTGCAATTTGGTTGTTTTCTTTCTTGTTCTTGCTTGTGTTCTTCATTGCGCAAGTAGGGATTAGCCTTCTTGGCGATGTCAACTAGATCCGTGTCTCGGTTGATAACCAGAGGAGTTATAGTGCTAAGATTACAGGGTTCGATCTTTCGATCTGAAACTAGATCGGTGTGTCATTCTCTGCCACAATGATAGTTACCTCTACCTGATGGATGATCGGGATCCCCGTCCCCATCAAACAGTGTAACCAAGCTATGTCCTATTGGCCGTGGGACACAACCTATTACACCCACCAATACCCGTACCATATCCCTATCCGGAATCCATTTCTTTTCACCATTTTATCATGAGAGTAATAATAATAACCACCTATTGTGAGTAACGATAGGTTACTCATGCTACCGATAGTCCAAGATAGCAGTTACTCGACCTATGCTAGTAGGACTCATAGGTAGGTTTATTTATGCATGTAGTTTCAATATAAATCTTGTAACATAAATGCACATCACACATATATATCTAGTGATTATTCAAAATAAGGGTTATGCACCGGGGCTTGCCTTAGGCAGACGGGGTGTCAACTAACTCAGTCGGTGATGGCTCCAGGATCTCCTCTTCATACTCCTCGATCACCTCCTCATACTCCTGCTCTCCGGTGGTCACGAACTCCATCAACTCGTTCTCTACATGGATGCAACGATGATGCAACACTTAGTATTTTGCCAACAACAACTCTTAAAATAAGAATACACATGCTAAACTACTAAGCTAGCTCTAATGACTAAGATACTAAGCTAATTATTATCTCTACCAAATAGATTCCAAGCTCACCCTACACGTGCTTAATTTTTTTATAAACCAATATCATGCCATTATTCATTTAGCCTTAATGGCTATTTAGCTACCATATTAAATAGTCTATTTTAGGGCTACAAAAACTACAATGAGCACATAATAATACAATGAAGCTACTATAAAAAGTTCAGGGTTTTTGCTATCACCAATCTACCACAAAAATTCTCATAATAATTAACTTAATAATATTGAGCACTCTCAAATGATTTAATAGCTCCTGGTATCAACTAGCACATATATGAACTAAATACACTAACAGATAGAGCACAATTTTAGGAACCTAACAAAATTTGTTCACAATTTCTGGATATCTACATTATTTTATATTAATTACCAAAGTTCAGCTCAGAATTAAAATAAAAAGATATTTCTATTTTCCACGAAAAAGATAAACCGATTTTGGCCCAACGTGGCCCACGCGGGGCGCAGCCCACGTGTGGAGGCGGCCCACGGTGGGGAGCCCGCCCGTGCGCTGGCGCTCTTGCAAAAATGCCCTCATGTTATCAGATAATAGCGCGGACACTTCACGTACTATTTCTATAGACAACGACTTTGCAATGGAGCCCTCGTATCTTTTCACCTTCGCACCGGAGAGGTCCCCGAGAAGCCTCGCGCTCGCCAGTGTAGCGGGCGGTGGCACTAGGTGGTACGCTGGCCATGTGAGACCCTTATAGACCTAGCTAGGGGACCGATGCTCACCTATGGGAATACGAGCGACGATGGGCGGTGGTTGCACGAACAGGGGTGAAGCAGAGCGGGCTTTCCTCGGGGGCGGTGACCTGCAGCGGTGGCAACCAAGTTTCAGTGAGCCACAATGTACAACATATAATAGAGGTGATGGGTAAGCATAAGTGACGTACCATGATCCTACCCGTGGCAGTGTCCTGGCCGGAGACGCCCTGAGTAAGCCTGGCCACGTGCGCATGGCGAGCTCGACGGTGAACCATAGCGACACGGCCGTGTCAGCAGTGTAGAGGTGGCACTAGGGCTACAACTAGCGTGCGCACGATGAAGAGGGGTTCTAGGCAAGGCTAGTGGTGCAGTCAATTCGACACGAGATGGCGAGGTTGGAGCTAGCCACGATGACGCAGGTTGGGCCCTAATGGCGCGATGGCGGGAGCAAAGCTCCAAAATTGGAGCTCGGCCTGGCCATAAACAAGGTGGGGTGGGGGCAGTCGGCAAGAGGACGTAAAGGCGGAGACGTGGGCATGAGGACCGCGACCACGACGGCAGCGGAAAGTTGAGGAAGAAAGAGAGAAAGAGAGAGATGGGGCGTGGTAGGTGGGCTCAGCTCGTCCTCGCCTTAGCGGGACACGAGCGGTGAGATCGGGTGACCCACGCGCGGCCGCAGTGTCATTAATGACAAGGCGACGGTGAGCTTGACCACGTGCACGCGGCAGAGGCGACACGCACTGGGCCAGCAACAGCGCAGAGATGTAGCGGATAGGCGCGGATGCGATGACGATGCGACGGCCACGATAGTGACATGGCACGAGGCGGGTCAGCAGCGCGGTGAGGCAGCAGTGGTGGATGCGATGGCAAGGTGATAGCGCCGGTAGTGGCTTCATCATGGCGCAGCGGGGCCAGAGGCAGCCATGGCCGGCCGCGCGGCAGCATGGGCATGCATGACCAATGCGGCGACGCCGAACACCTGAGCGCGGTGATCGTGGCCAACCAGCCCGAGACATGTGACGTGCACGAATTTTAAAGCGCTCAACACGACCAAACGGTTGCTCCAGTAGCCAAACCAGCTTCACCATGCTTAAGATGGCATATGAGACAACCAAATCGAGCTATAACACTACACCACCCTTTAACCCATTCTCTCACAATAAATTGCTAAACATAGCAATGTCTAGCTATTGGCAGACTTGAAAATTTCTAAGTTTTTGAGCTGGATTTGTTTTCAAGTTCCGTTTCTAGACTATTAGAAATACCAGCTAGTAACATTATTTTTCTACAGCAAGTATCTCATTGTCATCTACAAAGTTTGCACTTCAAACTTTATTTAAGTGTCACAGACATGTTCTATAGTATTTTTGTTCAATAAAAAATAGTTTCAAACCCTACTTGATATGCATGAACTATCGAATCAACTTTCGTTTAGCATTTTTATTGATCATTTTGAGTTATGGAAATTGATCTACACACTTTATCACATACATTATCACAAAAACATGATGCTCATGACATAGTCTAGCAAGTTGTTTAAGCGGTAACACCGAGGGTGTTACACTTCTCCTCAAAGTTAATTTCTCACGCTACCATGCTCCCCCTGACCATATCATCCTCTAAGAACACAACGTGCCTTGTTTCTACAAACTTCGTATGTCTATCAGGACAGTAGAAACGATAACATTTTGACTTATCTGGATAGCCAATGAAATAGCAACTAACTGTCTTGGAGTCTAGCTTCCCAATGTTTGAGTTAAATGCTTTAGCCTCCGCTAGACAGCCCCACACACATAAGTGATTAAATAAGAAATCCCTTACTGTCCACAACTCATATGGTGTTTTGGACACCGATATGCTTGGTACTCGAATAAGAATATGAATAGCGGCTTTTAACGCCTCCATTCACAAACTTATCGGTAAAGTGGAGTAACTTATCATACTTCTCACCATATGCATTAAGGTACAGTTGCGTCTTTGAGCTACTCCATTCTGCTGAGGCTCGCCGGTGTAGAGTACTAGGAAACTATGCCATTTTCCTATAAGAACTTTGCAAAAGGTCTAGGAACTTGGTCATATGGGGTATGTCGACCGTAGTACTCCCCCCATGGTCGGATCTTACTATCTTAATTTTTAAATTGTGCTGATATTCTACTTCAGCCTTAAATATCTTAAATTTATCCAATGCTTCTGATCTTTCCTTAATTGAATAAATATAGCCATAACAAGAATAATCATCTATGAATGTTATAAATGAATTATAACCATCCACATTTTTCACAGGAAAAGGACAACAGATATCCATGTGAATTATTTCCAAAATTCCTATGCTTCGCTTGGCATCTTTCTTTATTTTCTTAACATACTTTCCTTTAATGCAATCAATACATTGTTCTAAGTCTAAAAATTTTAATGGCGAAAGAATTGATTTCTTAATCAATCGTTCTATTCTCCCCCTCGAAATATGGCCTAAACGATAGTGCCATAATTTTGATGATACATAATGAACTCTCTTCCGCTTATTTCTTGCATTCATAGACGAGGAGGCATTCTTATTCTTAGTGCTCATAACATTCACATTCTTAGAAAGCGATAACAAATAAAGCTCATCTTGTCAGAAGGCAAGACCAACACACTTATGATTAAACATTATCTTACATTGGCCATTATCAAAATAGAAATCATATACATCATCGTCTAAACGTGAGACACTTATTAAGTTTCTACGCAAAGAGGGTACATAAAAGACATTTGTAAGCTTAAGTACAAAGCCATCATTTAATTGTAATGGGAGTTCTCCAATGGCTTCTACTTTAGCTTTGACTCCATTTGCCACCTTAATATGTCTTTCTCCTCTTTGCAGGGTCCTCCTTGTATGGAATCCCTATAATGAATTTGCAACATAAATAGTTGCACCTGAATCAATCCACCAAATAGATTTTGCATAACTTAAATACAAGGACTCATCTACAAATGTAATAATGTCCTCACCTTTTCTGATCAGGTGCTTCAGGAACTCTAGACAATCTTTCTAGTAGTGTCCAGTCTTGTGGCACTATCTACAGGTGTCCTTGTCCACTTGAACATAGTTGGATTTATGATGGTGATCTTTCTGTGGGGTCTTTCCTTGTTGCTTGGAGGAGCTATTGTCCCACTGATGTTTCCCTTGTGGTTTAGCATTCTTGTTGTTAAAGTTTTTCTTTTTATTTTCCTTCACATGGTTGACGGAGTCACCATATGAGCTCTTAAGCCTCTCTTCTTCTTGCACACACATGGCAATGAGCTTCTCAATGTCCCACTTATCTGGCTGTAAGTTGTAATTAACAACAAAAGCCTCATATTCTTTGGGCAAAAATGCAAAAATCAAATGAATTAGGAACTCATCCTTGAGCCCCAAGTCCATTGGCTTGAGCTTGGATGTCATGTTGCTCATCTTCAATATGTGCTCTCTAATCCCTCCACCAGAGTATTTCTCATTGACTAACTTCTTAATAAGAGTGCTTGCATAAGCCTTTGAAGAGCCAGTGAACTGACTCTCCACCTTCTTGAGATACTCAGTGGCGATGGTACATTCTAGGATTGAACCCCTTATTGGATCTTCAATGGAGCCCTTAATCACCATCAAACACTAGCGGTTTGAACTATCCTACTTCGCATGATCAAGGTCGTACTTCATTCTCACTTCTATATGGTCACACTGTAGAGTAGCGAAGGCTGCATCAGTCTCATTTGCTTTCCTCACTGGGTCCACTGGCTCAGTGGGACATGGAGAGATAAGTGTTAGATCATTGTCGGACATCACAAGTGCTATCTCAAGCTTTTCTCGCCATACGTTATAGTGTCTTCCATTGAGAGGTGGAATGGACGAGATAAACGTCATTGGGTTGTAGCCTAAAACAACGTCAGAGAAAGTGAGAAACAATTGACTTAATAATTGCATGCCGTAATTTAACATTGATCAAAATTAAAACATACAATATGCTTCTACATTAATTCTACATCACCGTTGGGCACAAATAGAACTAATGCATGGAAAAACTCATGAATAAAACATTATAATATTGCTATTATCAACGTTGGTCAGAAAAATAACTGAAAGGATCAAGATGCCCAAGAGGGGGAGTGAATTGGGCTAATTCTAAATTTTTTGCAATAATTAAGCCCTACACTTAGCCTATTTCACCCTCTTGTGCCTAGAAGTGTTTCTATTGTTCTACCGCGCAAAAGTTTTGCACCCTATGTTCCAATCCTACTCTAGTATGGCAATTCTAAGAATGTAAAGACATGAATTGAATTGCTCAAAAGTAAATGCTCAAAGTAAAGAGAGGGAGAGGAACGCGGCGATGTTTTTCCGAGGTATCGGAGAGTCACCACTCCCCACTAGTCCTCATTGGAGCACCCGTGCAAGGGTGTAGCTCCCTCTTGATCCACGCAAGGATCAAGTGCTCTCTACGGGCTGATTCTTTGACACTCCGTCGTGGTGAATCGCCAACAACCGCTCAAACCATGACTTGGGTCATCCACAAGCTCCGCCGGATGATCACCAAGCTTTCAATCACCACTGAGACGTCTAGGTGATGGCAATCACCAAGAGTAACAAGCACAAACTCTCACTTGATCAAGACAAGTCTAATGAGAAAGGTGGATGCACACTTGCTACTCCCTATGCACTAATGATGTCCTTAATCTTGGATTATCAAATCTCAATCACCCCACTAGGGTCTTGCTCTCCCTTGTACTCCAAAGGTGTTTCTTAGTTGAACAAATGGGCAAGAGGGCTAAGTTGAATGAGTGGGAGAAGTATTTATACTCCAGACTTCAAAACATACCCGTTGGGGTCCAACTCAGCATTTTTGGGATGACCAGACGCTCAGGTCAAAATGACCGAATGCGTCCGGTCAATAGCCAACGACTACATTGTGTCATCCTGTCAGAGGAGTCTATTAGAGGGACCGGACTCACTGCAGCGTCCGATCCACCTGGACCTGACACGTTCGGTCGTAAATTTCCTCCCTAGATGCTTACTATTATTGATCGAACGCGGCAACACGCGAGTCCGGTCACTTTCTTCTTCTACGTCCGGTCAGCTATCTACAACGATACCCTGCTACTACAGTTAGTTGGCACCTACGCGTCTGGTCCGGGCAAGGAGCCAGCGTCCGATCAAGAAGACTTCCTTGTTGTGCGAGCTATACTGTTGACTAGACATGGCACCCGTGCATCCGATCCAGCGTCCAGTCAATATCCAAGTCTCCATTCCCTCAAATTCGACCAACTTTTGTGAATGGCATCGACTTCAATTGACATGTGGACTGTCCTTGAACTACCTAGTGCTAAGTTTGACAAGTCTGCACCACACCTAATCCATTAGATTCACCTAGGGCAAGCTACTAGTTCATACCCCCCCCTTAATATACTGCCAAAGGGAAAAACAAAGTCCTAAACTACTCTAAGTGTCACTTCAACGCCAAACGACACTTAGAACTAGTCTGTCCTTAACCTTGTCGTCCATCCTTTGAAAACTAAAACGATTTCCATCGATAGGGGCATGAATACCATTGATTGTCCAAACAATCGACATTACCATGACCTAACTCAATTTGTCTCTGCAAAACATATGTTAGTCACAGTAATCTTGTGTTGTCATTAATCACCGAAACCCAACTAGGGGCCTAGATGCTTTCAATAATAATACCATAATTTACTGAATACTATAAC
Organism: Miscanthus floridulus; assembly: GCF_019320115.1. Lineage (NCBI taxonomy): Eukaryota > Viridiplantae > Streptophyta > Magnoliopsida > Poales > Poaceae > Miscanthus > Miscanthus floridulus. The sequence goes on from NC_089586.1 coordinate 6,749,446, forward strand.
TGCTCTTCAACTTTAAATCCTCCTATTGGTTTAAATTTAATTAGAAGATAATAAACATCAACTTTGCAGCTGAAACATGAAAAAATAATCTTAAAATGATATTATCATAAGCATTTCCATGTACTTAACTACTCTCTGAACAAATCATCCCGTTGGTTCAAATTTGAGCAGAGATTTAAACATCAAAACTTAACATAATTCATCAAAAATCGCTTCTGAAAAATAAAACAAAATCAAAAGCCCCACTGTTCTTTTGGCCCAGCTGCAAAAACGGCCTGCGGCCCAGCCGCGTGCCTCCCTCCCCCTCGCCCAGGCCGCAACCTGGGCCTGGGCCGGGAAACCCCTTTCCCGCCTGGGCCTAAAGCCGGCCCGAGCTCTGTTGGCCGTCGATCACGATCCGACAGTCGTGCGCACCTATCGGGAGAACAAAAATGCCCCCCCCCCCCCGGTCGGCCTCCCCTAACCCTAGCCTCATTCCTCTTTCTCCCCCTCGACCCTCTCTCGCCAGCGGCGCCTGAAAGACGACGGAGAGACGGCCGCGTGTGGTAGCTGGACGAGGATACGGCGCCGCCACGGGCCCCCTCGGCGGAGCGCACGCTCCCAATTGGTAGAGCGCACCGCCGTCGAGTGGCCTCTCATCGGCGCCCTGAGCCCGCGCGCCTGTGCACACGTGTCGAGCTCCTGCGAGCCGGCGGCTCGGTCGACCCTTTCTTCCCGCACGACGACGGGGAAAGAACCCAAGTAGGTCCCTTCCTCCTCTTCGTCCTGTGATCTAGGGTTAGGGTTTGGGAAAACTTGGAAATCTTTCATCTCCTTCCAATTTCTTTTCACTTTACTACCCCAGACTCGATCTACACACTAGATTAAGACACCGATACCATTGTTGAAACTTAGGATCGACTAGCAGTAGATCAAGTGGGTGGTGTTCTTACATTTGGGATAAAGCATCCTAGAACATGAACTAAAATGAGAGAGAGAGAGGATGAAAGTGGGAAGGTGTTACCGACCATCAGCAGGCTTGGCACTGGAGCTCGAGGTCGCCATGGTGAAGGTGTGGCGGCACGAGTCGGTGGAGTTGCGGCGAGGTCCAAGAGCGACGGCTAGTGGACGCGAACAGTGGCAGTGCTTCCCGCCGCTGCTGCGCTCCCTTAGATCGGTTAAGGTTAGTGTCGGTGGGGTGCTTTGGCAACCAGTGAACCTCGTGTGCCGTGAGCCGCCGGCTCCCACCTCTTTATATAGCGCAGTGTGATGGGAGCCCACCAACCATGACTTGGTTGGGCGCCCCCCATCAGGACATGGATCAGAGCCCAAGTTGGTCATTGGGCCGACTTGGTGGACATCAACCTAACATATAGATATTATTACTCTTTTTCTATAAAGTTTGTCAAACTAAAAAAAATTTGACTGACATAGATTTTAGGAATTGATTTATCTGGGGACGAATGGAGTAGCTTATAATTGAATGCTACAGTACTTATGTTGGTGTTTTAAGGAATAAATAACATATAAATGATGGCGATGTCGCTCCGTGTCCACATGTTCCTGCAGGTATGTTGTTCGTTTGCAATACACAAATGCATGGTCCCTCCCATCAGTCCATTCCATTCAATTCAGTTCTGTTCCTTATAAGGAGAAAGATTGTGCATCCATGCATGCGGTCCACTCATGAATTATCAGAAGAAGAAAAAACTGACAGAGAAGGAAAAGAACATTTTAGCGCAAGCGTTTGGGAGCAAGGTTCTTCTTGTATATGCTTCCTCTGATCCTCTCTATTATTGAATGATTCAAACAAGGGAGGGAAAGGTGACAGAGAAATGGAGCAAGGGATGGCCGACCTGACAAACCTTTGCACATTCTTGCTCAAGTCAAGACGTTGTTCAAATGTTCATACATATAGTGCATGCAATGCAACCACTGCAGGTGCAGGCAGGCCGATCCTGCAAAGCAACCTAAGCGCGTGTTTAGTTCCCTGAATTTGGGAATTTGGGCTACTATAGCACTTTCGTTTTTATTTAGTAATTAGTGTTCAATCATAGACTAAGTAGGCTCAAAACGTTCATCTCGCAATTTCCAACCAAACTGTGCAATTAGTTTTTTTTCGTCTACATTTAATGCTCCATGCACGTATCGTAAGATTCGATGTGATGGCTACTGTAGCATTTTTTTAGGAATTTAGATGGTAACTAAACACGCGCTAACAACTTCTTTGCTTCCAACTCACGTGCTGTCTCTCTGTGCCCAAGGTAGCATCAAGTGATCAACCTGCTGCCTCACATTTTTTTTTATATATATGCATGCACAGTAATTATTAAACAATAAAAATAAGCCCACATATATAAGACGACTTGCAATGGAGGCAAAATGAAAGCATTATAAAAGTTTAATACTTTCTTCATTCTAAATTATAAGTCATTCTGATTATTATATATTTAAACATAACGTACATGTAGATGTGCAGTAAAAATTATGCATATACTTAGAAAAGCTAGAATAATTTACCGTTTAGAACTGAGGGAGTATATGAGCAAGTACTAATAAGTTAGTGAGGTGGCCAAAGCAAAAGACATTTCTGGCTACTGACTAATTAATATAGTATTTCACGCACGGTACTATGAATAAATTGACTATGGGTCTGTCTGGATCCACTCAACTAAAGTCTAAATTTTAGCTAGCTAAAAATTCTTTCATCTAAACTTTAGCTAGGGTGTTTGGATTCTCCAACTAATAAACTCAGCTAAACTTTAGCTGAATTGAAGTAGCTAAACTTTAGCTAATCTTTTAGCTGGACCGTTTAGATCCCTAGCAGATAAATTTAGTCAGCTAAAGTTTAGTTGGTGTCTCCAAAGAGGCCCTATATATGTTAATTTATGGATGGGCTAGTGGCAACAAACTAATAAAGCTTGTTCGCTCCGGTTTCGCTATCTGGGAAATCTGAACAGCTCTCAACTTCAACCCCATGAAAAAAAATCAAAAGGCATGCTTGCTTGCTGGTGTTCAGGTTAGGTGCAACAAAAAGCGACAACGTCGGTTGCTGTTTCTTTGTCGCCAATCCATACATCACACAGCCAGTTTGGTAGACCTAAAAATGTTAATGCATATATTTGACATTGCTCAGCACTGCTAGTCGTTGAAAACATAGTTCCTCAAGCATGGAAACAAATCGTCGCTAGCAGACTTGCTGATGACAGGACAGGCAGGCTGCTACCTTCAGCGGACCAAGCGGCTTCCTCCAGATCAAGGAGCTTCTGCAAAAAAAAAATGACAGTTGCTTTCAACCGACGGCCAGAATTAGAGGGGTTTGTAAAAAGAAACTATATTTTTCTTCCTTCTTGTAAAACATGTTTGTAAAAAGAAATGATAAAGTCTGGGCTTTTATAAGACGGAAGAAAAGGCACAAGCCGTTTGCTACTTTTAACGTTGCATACATCCTTATCAAAACAAAAAACAAAAAAGCTGCATACATGTTTATTCTCTTTCAAAAAAAAATGACTGCCACATTAGTCTTTTTTTTCATGAGATACACAGAAAATACATTACCGAAAAAACAAATACATTAGTTTGACCACGTAAAAAGAACATACAGCGAAACCCTCGAGCTGTGTTCTGTTTAGTCTGAACCCAAAGAGCTTGCGCATTCATATAGATTGTCAGTGTGATTTTTCAACCTTACGCACTTCTACAGGACATGAACAAAAGTTAACACCATATCAAATTCTCAGTCTGTGTCAAACAAGATGCGCAACCAAAATTTTCAGATACACAACACTCCATCATGCCATATTACCAACAGAACGATACAAAATCATTTGGATTGGCAATGGTCCATCCGACTGAACAGCAAACCAAATGATAGGCAGGACCTTGGTTTGATCCAGCAAGGAGAAATCCTACTACTGCCCTAGTTGCGTGTTGGGGCTGAAGGAGAATTACTCCCGCTGGATGTTGAAGGGACTAGCGCCTTTTATTAGCTTGCTCTCGCCGCTGCCTGGGGTATCCCATCTGTAGGAGAGTGAAAGCTGATGAAAGAATCAAATATTAATAAAATTGGTGTAACATTATGACATTGGTAAAACAGCACATGCGAGCATTCAAAGATGCAGAAGATGGTCATCAGGCCCGCATATTGTCATCTCCTTTTTAACTCTTAACCAGTGCCCTAACTTGCAGGTAACTGAAAATATTGCCAAAGCGATGATAGTGTGGACTGTGGTGTATGTGAAAAAATAGAAGAAATAAACAATTGTATTCTGGTAGAAGGAAGGAACAGTATTAAGGTTATGCCAGATGTCTGAACTACATCTGGAAAGGCAAAAAAATCCTTTTTAGCATCATAGTGGTCGACAACAATTAGAATCACACTGTAAACTGAGAAATTCTAGGGAAAAGCATTTTACACTTCAAAATACAGATGAGGGATTATGCTTTTAGAACAACTAGAATTGCACTGTAAACTGAGAAATTCTAGAACAAGCATTCAATGTATCCATATCAATCACGAATGCAAGGCCTATCCTATCGGACCAGAGAAGTGACCATGCAAGACATGTAAGCTGTGCAAACAAAACAGATGCAGTACCTTTGTGCAAATAACGGACGAACCAACACCACTGTTTTGAACTTACAAGAAAAGAACTGATAATTTAAACATGGAGTGAAACAAACGAAGCTGATGGATCGAAACTTCCGGAGGTCAGCTCGATGGAAGGCAGCGTCGTGGGCTAGGGAGATCAGAGAAGACGAAGGGGCAGTGGCAATGCAGCCCTATGAAAAAAGAACGATTTGGCAGCCCTAAAATTGCTGAATGAATCTTGCACCGAAGAACCATCAAGATTACCTGAGGGAACATTGCAACGGGAGAGAAGCTTGGATCCTATGGCGCTGACGATGGGGAGGAACGGATTTGCATCAAGATGGAATCACCTCAGGGTCTGGCGGCTGCCTCAAGGAGCGTGGTCAGCGACTGCTGTGGGAGAGGCGTCATCCGCTACTGCTTGGGGCCTTGCGCAGGGCACTGTTGACACCAGGCCCAGGGAGGTGGACAGGCAGCGTGTCGCTGCACCCGATTACCCATAGTTCTTGGCAGAACAATTTGAATCACACTGTAAACGGAGAAGGCAGGGCTTGTATTGCTACATCCGATCACCCATAGTGCTTGGAACTGATTGGCACTAAAACTTATTGGGTTGACCCAGCGGGTATTTACACCAAACAAATTGTTTTGGGTAATGGGTCATCAGGTTGACCCATTAAAATCTGCATGCCTACGTCCAGGGATTATACATGATAGGCTGCTTTGTTGACTTCTTTCAGAGGCAATAAATGACTATCACAATGACTGCACATCTCAATTTATATGGATAACAGAAGCAGCAACAGTTTTGTTGCATAATCAGTCCTTTGCCCTCCCTAAGTGCATGCAGTGTATGCACGGTTTGCATCAATCCTACTATAAGCAAGATTCACACCAAGGGCCTTCCTCGTACTGACAGTAACACAGCCTTAGCAGGGAAATCATGTAAGTAGGGTAAATGGCATCAGTGGATCGTTTTCAGAATGCCCAAATGAATGGGTCAAGGAGGTGAGGATGAAAACCAAGTTTCATAGGGCAAAGAGCTAAAAGCGTCAAAAGGCTGCGCTGAAAGGAGTTTCCCAGAAAAAAGAGCCGAAAGAATAGTGCCACTACGGATATGCAGTGAAAATGATGTTATAGGATTTTATTTTAAGAAAATAACACTTCATAAGAAAAGGAGACAGTATGTGGAAGGCCAAGACTTGGAACAGCACGTTTCACAGACAATATAGGACAAGGAAACATAACTATCAACTATCAAGCCCGGTGGGAACTGAATCCTGAACAGGCTATAAACTTTTTGTAATTGGCCACCATAGTTCTTACTTTGGGCACTGCTTGACTCTAGGATGACCAGATAAATAACAGATTTGAAAATGCGCAGTATGCACATTGGTATGCATAACATAACAGGATCTAAAATTGAAAAGAAGGAACAAATATAGGGCAAACCATATCATGGAAATCTGTATGCATGAAGTCCCTGTTTTTTCAATCACAAGTGTAGCTAGCTAAACTCGCAGAAAACAACAGTAATTCAAGCACATAGACACGAGGCAATTATCACCAACAGCAAACAAGTAACTGCTCCCAGAAGCTGCTACAATACACCGATGGTCATAGCAAAGATGCTAGGGCGTGCTGGAATATAAGTAGTATATAACAAGAAAATGTATTGCAAAACAAGCCTCCTAAGTCCTAAGTACAATCTTTACCATTTTGTACTATAAAGTCAGCTGGCAATCTCAGAACATGCAAGTTCATAGCTTCAAAGCATCTCACTAATTCAGCAAACCATGTAGCCATGCAACAGCACAAAACAGATGTAACTAATGGAACCAAAACTTAGTCTCAAAATAATGGAAATCACAGAGGACTCCTTCATTAACCTCAATGCCAAAACTGAACGTTTAGGGACAGTCATTGGTACAAGTACAACCACTAAAAACCATACGCAGTACAGTATGTTAAAAGTAATTAATGCATAATTTTGCAACTAAATTCATGACAAGAGGCACATCTTTGCCTATTATTGCGTATGTTTCTTCTCACTAAGATGAACAAATCAAGGATTCTCCAAGCAGAAAGTAAATGTACCTGCTTCTTGTTTGATAGGATGAAGATCCCCACTTGACAAATTGCTCAAGAAGCATCGATGAAAAGAAAGAAATCACATCTTTCTTCTAGTCAAAAAGAAAAATAGATGGTTTGTAATCATACTACAGGGCATGAAACTCTTCCAAGCATACTATTTAAAATAAGCACATTCTGCAAAAGGGTGCAGAGAAGAAGGATAAGGACTATTTCCAGTGTTATGAAGTTGTAAATTCTTACTTTCTTGTGCCAATTTTGCAAGTTGTCTCGATGCATTGCGGCACCCGCATCAGTGGACCATTGGCCATTCTCAGTGAGCCTTGTAATACACCTACAAAGAAATTGGTGTGCTTCAGGTCCAGTGCAAATGACCAGCATACAACATATATTAATATATCTTGGTACTGACTTGACTGAAACAGTGAAACAGTGCAAAATAGCAATGTGGCAAATGTCTTTGATGCTAAACTCAACCTGATGATGACAGACTTTTCATCATATATATAAGGAGTTAGTGAAGGAAGAGGATCGATGCAAACGGGAAGATAGTAAACAATTACCTCTTGGATTTCAAAGGACCAACATGACGCAGGATATCCAAGGATGCATGTTTTTTTTTCCGCACAAGGCCACCCCATTTCCATTCAGACAAACAGAAATACAAGAGTCTGAAAACCAGAAGAAAAAAGACAGCAAACAGTCTGCGGACACCCAAAACCCTCCTGCATATCTGGAACTCTGAGTCAGATTGCACCCAGTGAACTAAACTGAACCTTACCCCACAGGTTTTGAACCAAAAGGCATCAACACAAAAAGATTGCTGAAGACCACACAGGTCCAGCACCACCACATCGAAGTATATTACAGACAAACTGCATATCAAGAGAAGTTACATAACTGCATTTACCAGCACCACCACATCCAAGGATGCATGCTGGTCAAAGAGAACTAACACTACCATCATATCAAATTACTGAGATCACCAACAACCGTCAGTTAAAGCAGCCTGCAAAGTAAATCAAACAGTGCAAACTCTGAAAAGAAAAGGGTCAGGAAATGGAAAAACATCATTTGATTCATGGCCTGATAACTGAAAAAAAAGGACTAATATTATCAGACTGCATTGAGGACACAATCATTTGTCATCTTAGCATACAATCTGCGATCAAACACAGCTATGGTGCCTGTTCATCAATTTTGCAATTGCAAGAACAGGATATATATATATATTTATATATGTTGTGTGAATTAGTAGTGCTTCACAAGAACGAAAAGCAAAGAGTAACTCCTGGACAGCCATTGGTACATCCACTAAAAATCATTGGAAGTACAGTATGTTAAAAGTAATTAATGCTAAATTTCGCAACAAAACTCATAAACGGAGGTACATCTTTGCCTATTATTGCATATGTTTCTTCTCAATAAGACGAACAAATCAGGGATCCTCCAAACAGAAAGTAAATGTCCCTGCTTCTTTCCCATAGGATGAAAATCCCCACTTGACAAATAACTCAAGAAGCATCGATGAAAAGAAACAAATCACATCTTTCCTCAAGTAAAAAAGAAAAACAGATGGTCTCAACAAGCTGGCAAAGCTCACTAAGCACCCATGGCAACCCTTTTGCCCCTCTTGGGCATCGATTGTGCATTCTCTGCCAAGATCCTAGACAAAATATCTGCTTGCTTTGAGTATCCTTCAGATTTTAAGCTCTCCATCAAATCATCGCAACCTTTCTGGCTGACAACACCTCCTTTGTTCTTGATCTTGCACAGCATGGAGTACGCAGGCAACGTCTTTTCTTCAGCGTACAGGGCCTCCAGAACTCTGTCATAGGTCGAGAAGCTAACATCGAAGTCCCTGTCCAACGCAAAATCAGCCAGCTTCTGCGCCTCCATCACTCTATCATTATCACAAAGACCAACCAGCAACTTATCTAGATCAGGCATACAGCCATTTTCCACCATCAGATTGACACGGCCGATTGCCTCCTCCACATGGCCCCTCATGAAGAGAGCCTCCAGTATCTTGTGTGCCACGTCCATGTTCTCAGTAACCCCCTTCTCAATCATACTCTTCATGACCCTGCTTGCGGTCTGAACCCGACCATCATTGAACAGTGCTTCCATGACAGATTTGAACAGAGCTGGGCTTGGCAAGTGACCATGTTGCATCATGCTGTCCAATGCCGTCTTTGCATCAGCGGGCTCATTCTTCTTCAGGAAGCTATCAACTAGGAGCACATGTGATTCAGGGTCAGTTGGGACCTCGCGGCGTGTCATAATGGCAAGAATCTCCTGCGTCGCCTCCGGCACGCCTTCTTTTGCATGTCCACGGATAAGACTGTTGAACGCAGCCTTGTCATCCACACCTTTCTTCATCAGCTGCCTGAAGAATGTCTCAGCCTTGGCGGTGCTGCCATTGCTGCACAGGTACTCGATCACTGGGTTATAAGCCGATGCTTCAAGCACAGGACTCTTTGGACTAAGCAAGGTACCCTTCTCCATAAGCTCATCTAGCACCTCAATAGCCATTTCGGACTTGCCACCTGCGCAAAGGCCTTCCATCAGCACTCCATACTGTCTTGGATCCACCAGCACATGCTTGAACTGCCCACTCTTCCGGTGCACCTCCAGCGCCCCATCCAAGTCCCCAGCCTTGCACAGTGTTGTCACAAGCCTCAGAAACACTGACTTGTCCTTCGGCGTGAGCCTCCGCTCCGCCATGTCATACACTGCCTTCCGGGCCTCCGCTGCCCTGCCCTGGTCATCGCAAAGCCCTGGCATCAACGCAGCAAACGTCTTCTCACTCAGCCTCAAACCCTTCTCGCCCATCTCAGCGAACAAAGCCACTGCCTCGTCCACCCTATCGCCTTCCACGTACCCCTTAATCATGACATTGTACGAAACCGAGTTCCGCTGGATCCCCTCCCCAGCCATTTCATCAAACACCTTGCGCGCACTCTCCAGATCACCGGCGCGCACCCAGGCATTCAGCAGGGCGTTGTAGGTGGTGACATCAGGCGTCACCCCATGGCCCTTCATGTCCCCAAACACCCTGACTGCGGTCTCCATCTTCTTGCACAGGCCGAACCCCCAGATGAGCGTGTTGTAGGTGGACACGTCGGGCGCCACCCCGTCCGCGATCATGGCGTTGTAGATCCGCCTGGCCATGGCCTCGCGTCCGCGGCAGAGTATGGCCTTGAGGACGGCGTTGTAGGAGAGCGCCGTGCGGGGGACGCCGAGGTCGGGCATCATCCGGAACAGCTTGACGGCCTCCTGCGGGATGGCGGCCCTGCCGTAGGCGGCGATGAGCGCGGCGAGCGTGGGCTCGTCGGGCGCGACGGAGAAAGACGGCATGGTGTCGAGGACGAGGCAGCGCGCGTGGTTGAGCATGCGGCGGGACGCGAGCGCCGGCACAAGCAGCGCAAACGTGCCGCCCTCCGGGCGGAACCCGCCCCGGCGGTACGCGAAGCGGAAGAACTGGAGGGCCAGGTCGGCGCGCCCCGCGGACGCCGCCCCGGAGATGACGCCGTGGACCAGCGGCGCGTCGAGCGTGGGCGAGAGCAGGCGGACCGAGTTCTCCAGCCGCGTCGTCCACGGACGCCGCCGGATCATGTGCAGGATCGTCTCGTGGAGTGGCTCCTCGCGCCGGGGCGGGTTTGTGGGCGCCGACGGCGAGGGGGCCGCCGCCTCCGCCTCAGCCGGCTTCTCCGCCGGAGCCTCGACGGCGGGGGCTGGGGCCTCGTGGGTGGATGAGGAGGCGCATAGCGTGCGTGTGGGCGCGCCGGGATTGCGGGAGAGGAGCGGGAGGTGGAGGGGGTAGGCGAGGTGGCGGCGCGCCATGGTTGCTGAATGGAGACTGGAGAGGAATGGAGGAGACGAGGGTTTAGTCGGCGGAGTCCAGCCTGAGAGTGCAGTCGGAGACGGATCGCCGTCCGCTGAGGATCGTACGTCCCTGCTTCTGCTCGCACTCGATGCTCCCTAGCTCTAACTCCGGCCCAACATATCAGACGGCCCAGAAAATAATCCCGTGCTTCGCGCCGTTGGGTTCTCATCACGACTAGCCCACTTGGCCTCCAAGCGCAGGTGCTGCAGCGCTAAAGTTGGCCATGCAGCCCGCGGCCCGCCGGCCCAGCCCGTGGCCCGGCGTTTTGGCCTGGCACGGGCACGGCACGGCCCGAGGCACCAGGCCGTGCCTGGGCCGCCACCCCAGCCCGTGGCACGGCACGGGCACGGCCCTAAGTCCCTAATCCACATTCCTCCCCCGCCGCGTTGTCTGCTCTCACTCGCTGCCTCACTCTCGCTCTCGCATTCGCGATCCACCGCCACTGCCGCTCTCCATCGACCATCGTCGTCCGTCCTCTCTGGCACCGGTGACCTCGCCGACACTCCTCCACCTCGCACTGAGTTCGCTAACCCCGTCTCCTCCCTCCTTTTCCTCTCCTGTTTCCTCTCGCTCTCGCTTGGAATCGGTGAACCATGTGAGTTCGTGTTCATGTCACTCCCTCCTCCCCCACCTCGCCGTCGATTCTAATCGGTGTCCGTCTCATCCTCTGGCTAGCTCGCTGGCTTCTTCATCTCCGGCACCGGGCTCCGGGAAAGCAGGTTCGTCACTTTCCCTAACCCTAGATCTGCTCTTCTCTGCTCTGTCTCTCTCTGATCTCTGTCTCTCAAGTGTCATCTCTCACTCTTCTTCTTCTTTGCGTGCAGGTTGGTGCCTGACGCCGCGTCTTCCTCCTCTGGAGTAGACATGGCCAGGCCGCCAAAGCGCCCGTTGAGGGACGGTGCTGGAGCTGCTGGAGGTCGAGGGCGTGGATGGCTATCTGGCTCGTCCGCAGGCAGTTGCAGTTCCGGCCTCGCAACGCGGGGGGGGGGGGGGATCAGCATCCCCTCGACGACGGCGAGGACCAGGCGCCGCACCCGGACAACGAGCTAGAAGTCGAGGACGACGACGACGACCTACGTTATGATGCAGCCGGTCTATTCGGCATCGACCTCGGTGACGGCAACCAGCCCATCGATCTCGATGGCGACGACGGTGATGGTGGAGTTGAGGTCTCCACTGATACTCATGGTACCTCAACCACCTCTGGTAAGAAAGTTTCTACTGTTTGGGATTACTTCCATGAGATTAAGGAGAATAAAATTCGAGTTGCTGCCATCTGTAAACATTGTCGGGCGTGATACACTGCTAGATCGTCTGCTGGTACTGGCCATTTGAGACAGCACATGTATTCATGTATGAGAAAACGTAATCATGCTAGTATGGTCTAGTCTAAGCTTGCTCTGAATCCTGATGGTTTGAAAAATTAGGTGTATGATCCTATGCTTGCTCGCACTGAGTTGTGCCGTTTGATTGCTAGGCTAGACCTTCCTTTAGGGATAGGTGAGACACAGGCTTGGGAGGATTACATTAAGCGTGCTCATAATCCTCTATTCGAGAAGGTTTCTAGGCAGACCACCACTAGAGATATGTGTAAACTTTTTGATGAACAACGTGCTATGCTTATGAAATCTGTGTTGCCTGCTGCATCTTCTGTTTCTTTGACATCTGATATTTGGTCTGGTAATGCTAAGGAGGATTATATTTCTGTTGTTGCTCATTATGTTAGTGCAGATTGGGAGTTACAAAAAAAAGTTGTTGGTCTTAGGTTGATTGATGTTTCACATTCTGGTGAAAACATTGCTGATAGGATTTCTAGTGTGGTTGAGGAGTTTGGTTTGATTGACAAGGTTTTTTCTGTGTCTCTAGACAATGCTTCTGCTAATTCTAGGGCTTGTGAGATTTTGCAACCTATGTTCTTTGGTTATTTGGGTTCTTATCCTGCACCTACAAGAGATGATCCTAACAAGGTGCAGTACTTGCTTGTGCATCAGCGCTGTGCATGCTATATCATTAATCTGATTGTTAAATCTGGCATGAAGAGGTTGAAACCTTATACTAAAGATTTCAGAACTGCAATAAGTTTTTTAAATCCCTCTAATCAAAGAATTGCATTGTTTAAGAACTACTGCACTACTCAGGGTCTTAGACCTAGAAAGTTTGGCTTGGATGTGGATGTTAGATGGAATTCTACTTATTTGATGCTCAAACACTTGTTGCCATACAAGGAAGTCTTTCATGTGTTCATTACCTCCAATTATGGTTCTACTTTGTTGACTGCACAGCATTGGTATGTTGCTGAACAAATAATGATATTCCTGGAACTCTTCTATAATTCCACTGTTGTCCTATCTGGTGTTTATTATCCCACAGCTCCACTTGTTTTGCACCATATGCTTGACATGGCTGAACATTTGCAAAATGCTAAAAGAGATGCTAATTTTAGAATGATTGCTACTCCTATGAAGCTTAAATTCCTTAAATATTGGGAGAAAATTCCACTGATTTATTCATATGCATTCATTCTTGATCCTAGAGCTAAGATGAAAGGGTTCTTTAATGTGCTTGAATTGCTTGGTAAGGCAACTGGATGCATTTATAGTGTATACTATGGTGATGTGAAAGATGAATTGTATAGATTGTTTGCCAAGTATGAATAGAAATTTGGTGCAGTTAGGTCTCAGAGGGTTTTAGTGCCTTCAGCTCATACTGGTAAGACAAAACAGGCATGGGGAAGGATCTTTGGAGGTCCTGGTGAATCCCCTGTCGGTTCCCCCTCATCTTCATCTACTCCATCTGCTGTCAGTGAGCTCAAAGCTTACTTAGACAGTGACCCTATCACATGTTATGAGGAATCCTTTGACATACTCCTCTGGTGGCGTGACTACAAGCTAACCTATCCAATCCTATCTATTATGGCTCGAGATATCATATTTGTCCCTGTATCTACTGTCTCTTCTGAGTCTTATTTCAGCTGTACATCCAGGATACTCGAAGATCAGCGGTGGCGCTTGTTGCCTGAGCATGTGGAGATGCTCATCTGCATCAAGGACTGGGAGCAAGGTGCAAGAAGGGAACAACAAACACCTGAGGACCCAGACCTGGAGGAGGCATTCAAGAACCTCTTCCTCGATGAACAAGGTGAAGGCAGCGGCACCGGCAGCGGCACCGACGGTACTGCTGGTGGTGGATAGAAGAAGAAGAAGAAGAGAAGAGGAGAGGTAGTCACTCACTCAACTGAAACTTCCATATTGCTTCTTTACATTCAAGTTCACTAACATTGCTTGCTTCTGTATAATTTTGTAGGTACTTTTGGTGTGACAGAGTGAGACAGTGAGTCACTATGAATGTTGCCACTGATGTTGGTAGTTGGCTATTGTAATAGGATAGAACTTTTGTTGCTGTGAACTCACTAAGTCACATTGTCACAATGACTTTGCCACTGATGTTGGCTATTGTAATAGGATAGAAGAACTAAGACTTTGACACTTTAGAGCTGGTTGTACTATTTTTTCCTTTCTAGGGTTTCTCATAAGGGTGAGTTTTACCTAGAAAGGTTTTTAATGAGGCAGCATTGCATAAAATAGCTCATATTCATATAATGATATAATCTTGTGTTTTGTCCCTTGTCCTTGTGTTCTGAGTTGTGAGTTTGAGACTTGTGTCTTGTGAGTTTGAATTGTGATTGTGAAATGTGAATCCTGTGGTTTAGAATTCTGAGAATATGAGTTTGGAATCTGATGTGAATCTGGTGGTTTTGAATCTCTGAGTTGTGAATCTGGTGGTAAAATCATGTTGAAAATGATCAAGTCCTTAAAGACTTAGTTATTTTTACAGCCGGGCTATGGACCGGCACGACCCGGTAAAATGGTCGTGCCCAACGGGCAGCACAGCACGGCCAAACAGCCCACGGGCCGTGCCTTGGGCTGAAGGCCAGGCACGAGCACGCCATAGGCACGGCACGGCCGACACGGTGGCCCGGTGAGGCACGACGCCACGTCGGGCCGGCACGGCCCGCCGGGCCGCCGGGCCGGGCCGGCATGGCCCGATGGCCATCTATATGCAGCGCCTTGCTCTTATACGTTGCGGCTCGCTACTCTACAGGTTCGTCAAGTGATTCGTGCTCTTATGTAGATTAATCTCAAGAAATACCAAGGCGAGGATGGAAGGAGGAATATTCAAGGATGGTTCTGCTGTCTGCATCAGTTGGTGCTTCTTCAGGTTAAGAGAAAAGACAACCAGCCTGTTCGCTGGTTGGTTTGTGGGCTGATAAGCCCGGCTAGTGCTGGTTTATTGTGAGAGAAAAACATTGTATCATGGCTAATAAGCCCTGACTGAAACCATAAAGCGAACAGGCTGAACGTCTCCGTCTTTAGGTTCAGAGATGAGATAGAATAGGATTGTGATTGTGAAGTAAGGTTATTTATGAGTAAATATATGAGATGGTAAAAGGATATTGTGACTAAATATTTGAGAATGTGATCACTGAACTGTCAAAATGAATGACTCCATGTGGGTATCAATAAAATGATGTACAGATTGTTTTTATGAATCATCATAACTATTTTTTTAGGTGCCAAGATACATTCAGATTGCTCATCAGCGAGTGATGTCAGTTTGAGTCATAAATTTGATATACAATTGAACATTTCAGTGGCAGAAGACACTGGGCAGGCAAAATACACTTAAAAGGGACTGAGGTAAGGAACTAGGCGGCAAACATTCCCTACAAGAAACAAAAAAAATATTTGATCTGATTTGGTGGTGGTAAATTGATCAACTAAAATCTGTATGATCTCATGGAGAGAGAAAAAAAGCCATGGGGTTACGCACATTTTCTTCCATCTCAACTATGCACTCTAGCGTTGCGCAGGCTGAAGTTAGGGGCGTGCTGGGTAGCCTTCTCCACTTTGCTTGTGATGTGAATCTTGCATCTTTTTTTTGACTAGGGAGATTCATTCATCAAGCAGTTCCAGGATTACAATCTGCGATCATCAGGTTGTCAATGCAAGTCGGGCTAAGGTCCCTTTGGCTTGGCTTTCCAGGTGCTGTGGCTTCCAAAAAAAGCCAGAAGCCAAATCAAAGGGGTACTTATTGTAAGGTCGAGATGGCAACTAGAGGAGGGTGAATAGTCGTTTTTTTAAACTTAATCACGTCGGCTAACCGAAACAAGTGCGGAATTAAACTCTCGGTCTAGCCAAGACTATACCCGTCTATCTATGTTCTCTAGCACCTTGCAAAGATCCTAATTAAGCAACAAAGGTGCCAGGCTAACTAAGCTCACCTAACCAATTCTAGGAGCAAAGTCATACAAACATATATCACTAGTATTTCAAGTAATGAGGGAGCTCCTACACATACTAGTATGCAAAAAGCACAAAGCCAACTAAGCTCACTAGTAATGCTCAATAACAAGGCAACCAATGCCAAATTAGAGAGCGTAAATACTTAGCTACACAAACTAAGCAAAGTGACTAACAAGGTTACACAAACCAAATTAGCCACGCAAGGAAGCTACTTCTATACTACACAAGCAAGAAGATAACTAGTGAGCTATACAAGCTAACTAATCACAAGAGCAACTACACAAGCACAATGTATATAAAAGTAATCATAAGCTTGTGTAAGGGGATTGCAAACCAACGGGAAGAACAAGGTTGACACGGTGATTTTCTCCCGAGGTTCACGTGCTTGCCAACACGCTACGTCCCCGTTGTGTCGACCGCTCACTTGGTGGTTCGGCGGCTAATTGGCATCACCCGCCAAGCCCGTACGTCGGGCATCGCAAGAACCTACCCTGAAAGTGAGGGTAGCTCAATGACACGCTCAACTAGAGTTGCTCTTTGTGGCTCCCGTGGGGCGAGCACAATGCCCCTCACAAAGCTCTTCTCTGGAGCATCGCACAAGCTTCTTGCGGGCTTCGACGGAAACCACCACCAAGCCGTCTAGGAGGTGGCAACCTCCAAGAGTAACAAACACCACCGGCTTGCAACTCAATCACCTAGTGCCACTCGATGCAATCTCACAATGCAACGTCCTAGAATCACACTCAGTCGCAATCGATTTGCACTCTTCCAAGCACATGTGAGTTAGAGGGCATCCAAGCACTCCTACACAAGCCACATAGGCGTGAGGGTGCTCTACAACCAGCCCAAGGCCAGCCACACACTCCTTTTATAGCCCCAAGGGCTAAAATAGCCGTTACCCCTTCACTGGGCAAAGCGCGTACCTATCGGACGCGCAGGTCATAACGACCGGACGCGCAGGTCGCAGAGTCCGGTCAATTATAGAAAGGTTCTAGAGACGTTTTTCAGTGACCGGACGCGTCCAGTCACCACTGACCGGACTCTCCCAGCGTCCAATTGCTTCTGGACACGCTAAAAACACTGAGCGGACGCTAGGACCGGACTCGCAGGTGCTGACCAGACGCTCAGGTCGCACAGTCTGGTCATAGACCTTTCAGCGCTAAAACGGCTATAACTCTTAGCTCCGAACTCCGATTTCGATGATCTTGGACATTCTGGAAAGCTTACTCAGAGGGCTACACATCCCATATGCATACTTGATCCAAATCACAATGGATCAAAATAGCATTCCAACCCAAGGACCATCCTATAGTTCGGAGTATACTGAAAAACACTTTTCTCTTCTCTAAGTTGATTCACAACAACTCTAACTTCTTCTCCTTTGTAAATATGCCAACACCACCAAGTATGCACCACCATGTGTATGTGTGTTAGCTTTTCACAAACATTTTCCAAAGAATTAGTCACTCAACTTGCCACGCCACTTGATCCTAGCGATGATACAAAGTTAGATCACTCGAGTGACACTAGATGACCGATATGCAAACAAGTTTGCTCCTCTTGATAGTACGGCTATCTATCCTAAACCCGGTCATAAACTTCTCTACACACCTATGACCGATGAAATGAAATGCCCTAGGTTATACCTTTGCCTTGCGCATTCCATTCCATCTCCTCCAATATCGATGCAACACATGCACCAACATGATCGACAATGATATGATCCACTTCATATCATCACGTGATCATATTGGTTCATCGATCTTGACTTCACTTGCTTTTCACTGTTGCCTTCGTCCATCGGTGCCAAGTCTTACTTAAGCTTCACCGCCACGCGGTCCATCGCTCCAAAGCCTCCGACTTGCCCTTCACGCTTGCAACTGGTCCATCAAGCCAAGTCTTATCTTAATCTTCTCCACCTTGATCACATGACTTAATGTCATGTCTCATGTGCAATAAGCTCCTTCATCATCACATGTGTGAGCTTTGCAATATCTCCAAACTATTTTCACCTTCACGGCATATGTTGCTCACACACATGTACTTGTGGACTAATCACATGTGTATCTCACATAAACACAATTAGTCCACCTAGGGTTGTCACTCAATTACCAAAACCATACAAGGACCTTTTAATCTCCTCCTTTTTGGTAATTGCTGACATCTCTACAAAGATATGGAAATTAAGCTCTTTTGGATTCATGTTGCTTGCCTAAGCAATTTTACCATGTGTAAATGATTTTGGACAAGTACCATAAACCTGAAATGGTGGTATTAGCTCCCCCTACATATGTGCTAGAGTGTTTGTTTTGAAGCTCGCACATATGCATAGATTGAAATTATGGGAGAGTAATTACTACTAAATGATGCTAAGGTGTATAAAGTAAACCTTTGAAGCGTGATACCAATCGGAGTTGCACCTTTAAGTTCATCCTTAGCACCATGGTTAGCTAGATATCACTTGAAAATAAAAATCACTAGATACCTCGTGAGATCAACATTAAAAGCAAGGTACTAGTATTACTTGAAAAGCATACCAAGTGTCTAGCTATCATCCTATGCATGCTAGTTTTCATTTCATCGATTAAATTCTACAACTAGCATACCTCACATAAGCATGCATATTGAATTTAAGAACGTAGGCAATGCAAGCAAGCACATGAATATGCATATATCAAATGCAATCAATCAAAGTTCATGAGCTTGCTCCCCCTATTTGTGTGCTTCTCTTGTCCAAGAATTTTGATCCATCTCTTTTCTTCAATGTTGCTCTCTCTTTATCCATGTCCATGTCCAACCTCTATTTATTTGTCTCAATCTCTCCCAAAGCTTTCATATCTTATCTCTCCTTATCTCTCCCCCTTGTACAATCTCAATCTCAAGGCTTTCATATCTTTGTACAATCTCTCCCCATTTGTCATCAATTTCCATAAAAGGTATGCTTCTCATTGATGCAAAGGTATGCATTTGGGGTAGATGATTGAGGCTTGAATCTTGAATTTTTTATGGACATTACTTGATTGTTGGAATGACACCACTTGTAGATACCACTTGTAACTTAGGCCACTTGTATCTTGTGTAGGGCTTCTTGAGATACCACACATAGGATCTTTGATCTTGATATCAATTAGTGGGACATCTCCCCCTATGTGATAGCATGGGTCATCCATTTGATACACCTGATCTCTTGTAGGTGAGAGATGCATTCTTTATTTGATGATCACTTAAAGTTGAGGATCACTTGTGAAACCATCGTCTCGTATGATTGATACCATGTGTAGATGTGATACCACTTGAAAGAATTTTCTAGTATGGAACCACTTGTTGGATTTATCAATAAAAACCATTTCTTGAACCTTTGTTATCTTCATAAGTACCACTTATAGGATATCACTTGTGAGTTGATCTAGACATCACTTGTGAATTCTTGATGAAATACTTAAGTCTAGATACCACTTGAAACAACCAAACTAGATATCTATTTGCATTGTTGTCTTGTGCTTGTACTCTTATCATTATTATGAGCTTCTAATATTGACTTGAACTAAATTGATTTGCCTAAGCTTCCAAGTCCGGCTTGAACCAATGACAAGCTTCTTCACACCTCTTGCAAGGGTTATCTTGCTAATGTTGTACTTGTCACTTGTTTAGCAATCCAAATTAAATCAAGCACTTGGGTTCACTAGCTCATGAACGAATTCATATACTAACCACTAAATCAATTAATCATTCAAGCAATAGTGGTAGGCTTATGAATTTAAAACTTTCATTTGTTATGCATGATCCTATAAAGTATGTACTATATGCACTAACCGCATACTAGTAAGGGATGAAATGATCATGCATATTACAATGATACCTTTGCAATATTGGAGTAGAGGATAGTCATATAGATTCCAATTCATTACTCCAATAGCAATGTGAAGTCCAATTATAAGCTTGATGAAGACCAATAGATACCATTTTGAATTCCATTCTTCACCCATATGAAATGAATACCACTTATGATCAAGTGCACTTTCTTGTTGTGGTTGGTTTGCTTCCTTTTTTATCTTAACTTGCATGAGAGCATCAATTTGAGAATACCATTTGAAATATCATGACTAGCTCTCTTTTTGGTGTTGCTTGCTTTTCTTGATCAACCCCTTTTTGTTGCTTCAACTAAGCATCTCAAATATTTCTCGGATCACCACTTCCATATTAGCCTTTCAAGTACCACACTTGGTTTACCTACTCATAGGCAGCAAGCCCCTACACTAGGGAGAAGTGACCTCTCTCCAAGAACCATTCTTGATACTTACTTAAAATAACTTGATTGATTGATCCAAGTGATGGACTTAACTTGATGAGTAACCTCGATTATTTCTTTAAGTCCTTTTCTTTCTACTTGTTTAAGTCATTTTCTTTCTACCAAATGATTTTCAATAGTCACTAGAACTTAAACTTCAACTTCATCTTGAGTTTGATCTTGATCTTTTAATTTGAGTACCGAATGTGTGCAAAGTACACTCAACAATCAAATGGCCTTGTACTCTTTGCTTGTCATGCTTAAAGATCATCTCAAAACCAAACTTAGGTACCTCAAACACTTGTAAACATGTTTCCAACTTGATGACCTTTCAATCAAAGTGACTTTAGATCAATTCAATATTTGTCATTTTTCTGGTAGATTTTGTACCCTTCAAAGAAATAATCATATCTCCCAAAGTATAAATCCAAATATCACAAAATTTGGTGAAGATGTGATTCACTAAGTTATCTAGCAGGTGTAAAAATTTGAGCTTCATATGACTTCTAGATTGCTACCGGATTTCAATTCTTCCACCACTGCTATATGCTGAAAACCGCTGCACTATAGCTAACAAGATCTACTCCAAAACTAAAGTATTTCTTATCCAATTGTCATGAAAATTGTACAGCATCTTATACCATAAGTCTAGAGCATGTACACCAATTTTTATGCCAATCCAATAAATTTTGATTACTCAAACTTGGCTAAGATCACAGCTAGCTTAATTTTTCAATATAGGACATATTTCAATCACTTGAGCTATACTTCATCAAATATGAATCAAACTTGAAACCAACTTTTTTGAATACTTTTATAAGACATAAATCCATTCAATCCACTTACTAAATGTTATCTTATGAACTTATCCAACATAAATCAGTACAAACTTGACTACTAATCAATTTATCCATTCAAACATCTTATAGCAAGCAACATTGCATATTTATCCAATTCAATCAACTCATATGCACCCAAATAAAATGATCAACAAGAGATATACCTTGGTTAGCTTATAATCATCCAACTAGCAAGCTTCAACTTAATTATTTGCAAGCCATCAAATATATCCAATGAATCACCAACAACTTGAATTATAGCACTTGTATGATGTAACACATTTGGACTTCACTCAATTATCATGGCATTGGGTTTGGATATGCACTAGGCTTCATATCTTGACTCAACATATGATGATCAATATGAATCAATTGAATCAAGCCTCCAATGCCGATGGTATCTACAAACAATCATCCACTTTTTGATGGTACCCAAATAATTTTGGGTCCTCTCAAGTTAGGAGCAACATACTTAGGCATAGCCTTAGTATGAGTAGCGGGATGTTTTGCAATTGCAACCAATGAGATACCATTGTCATCCTTTCTAAGCATATTATTATCAACAATTGAAGTAGGCTTAAAAATATTACCTAGGGGATATGAATGTGCCATGTGTCCCCTTTTCCGGCATGAGTAGCACTTTCTCTTTGCTTGAGCCTTTTCTTCGTTGCTCATGTTGTGCTTCTCATTGCCTTGCTTCTCCTTATTTGCTTGAGCCTTCTTCTCAAGCTTGTTTGGACAACCCGAAGCTAGGTGGCCCAATGTGTCACAACTATAGCATCTCATGTGAGCAATCTTCTCTATTTTCTCTTCTTTGTTCTTGCTCACTTGCTTTGCATCTTGATTCATCCTTGGACGCATTGCTCGTTCTCTTGCTTTTTCACCCCTTCTAGTTTTCTTTTTCTTTATCATCAAATCACCACCATCTTCATGGTTGATCTTGATTTGCTCTTGGGGTGTCTTCTCTTGCTCAACTTGTGGCTTTGGTTGAGGCTCTTCTAGTTGCTTCACTAATTGCTTGGTTGGGCACATTGAGGTAAGGTGACCCCAAGTGCGGCACTTGAATCACTTCACATGCTTGAGCCTATCTTCTTGAGCTTCTCAATGTTGGGGCAACCATTTACAAGGTGTCCTGCTTCATGACACCAGTAGCACATGGTATGAGAGAGCTTTCTTTGTTGTAGCTTCTTTATCTTTCTTTCTCTCTTTATTTCGCCCTTTGTCATCTTCTTCTTGAAGCCAAGGCCACACTTGTCACCATAGTTTTTTTAAGTCTTCAACATGTACTCAAAGGTGACTTTTGAGTTGTAGCACCTCTCTAGCTTGTTGCTCAATTTTTTGACTTGTTCATTGAGCTCATTGTTCTCTTTCAAAAGGTTAGTTTCACAAGACATAGAAGTAGAATAAGCATCTATATGTGAAGAGCATGGCATATCTAATAAATCATTACAAGAGGTGGATACATGCTTCTTGCCTACATCACAAGGGTTAGCAACAATATATGATTGATCAATTAACCCATATGATGAGCTCTCACTAATTTTAGTTTTTTCATTAGAAATCTCCTTAGTGAGAAAAGCATGGTCTTGTGCCAAGTTATCATGAGCAACACTAAGTTCCTCATGAACCAATTTTAGCTCCTCATATGAACAAGTAGTGACATAAATTAGATGCTTTTGTTGTTCACATGTGTTCTTTAGAAAAGAGTTTTTATTTTTCAATTTCTCGATTTTAGCCATCTCTTTTTCTAAAGCTTTGATCATGCAACCATATCTATCTAGAAGCTCCTCATATGAATCAAGATCAATCACATTTGCATTAGATATCTTAGTGTCACCTTGTGACATGAAGCAATGTGATATAGTTGGAGAGCTTGAAGAAACATCACTCTCATACCCCGAGCATGATCCATCATTATCACCATCAAGTGTGCATGGAGTAGCATCATCATTGCCATCACTTGTGGCATCATCATCAATCTTGTCAAGTGATCTTGTGATATGATCATTATCATCATCACTTGACCATGAGGTGAAGCAATCTTTCTCAATCACCACATTGTGATCATGCTCGACACACTCATGCGCCTTCTTCTTGGGCTTATCATCATCATCGGAGACCGTCCCATACTTCTCATTGAGATAACTCCAAATCTCATGGGCGGTCTTCATGTCAATGATCTCTCCAAATATGTTATCATGCAAGGATCTATACATGATGTTAGTAGCTTGGATGTCGAGATCTAGGCATTTCTCTTGTGCTTGAGTTAGATTATCTTCATCCAACACATGAGAAAAACCTACATCTACCATCCATCACATTTGAGGGCAAACAAACTTAAAATTGCATCATTCAATTTTTCCATCGTGTAAAGTGTGTGCCATAAAAAATGAATGGACAATCAACATCTAGCCCATAAGCCGCCATCCTCTCGGGTCGGTGAAGACCACAAATGAGAGACCTAGCTCTGATACCACTTGTAAGGTCGAGATGGTGACTAGAAGGGGGTGAATAGTCATTTCTAAAACTTAATCGCGTCGGCTAACCGAAACAAGTGCGGAATTAAACTCTTGGTCTAGCCAAGACTACACCCCTCTATCTATATTCTCTAGCACTTTGCAAAGATCCTAATTAAGCAACAAAGGTGCCGGGCTAACTAGAGCTCACCTAACCAATTCTAGGAGCAAGGTCACATAAACCTATGCCACTAGTATTTCAAGCAATGAGGGAGCTCCTACACATGCTAGTAAGCAAAAGCACAAAGCCAACTAAGCTCACTAGTAATGCTCAATAACAAGGCAACCAATACCAAATTAGAGAGCGCAAATACTTAGCTACATAAACTAAGCAAAGTGACTAATAAGGTTACATAAACCAAATTAGCCATGCAAGGGAGCTACTTCTATGCTACACAAGCAAGAAGGTAACTAGTGAGCTACATAAGCTAACTAATCACAAGGGCAACTACACAAGCACAATGTATATAAAAGTAATCACAAGCTTGTGTAAGGGAATTGCAAACCAACGGGAAGAACAAGGTTGACACGGTGATTTTCTCCCGAGGTTCACGTGCTTGCCAACACGCTACGTCCCCGTTGTGTCGACCGCTCACTTGGTGGTTCGACGGCTAATTGGTATCACCCGCCAAGCCCGCACGTCGGGCACCGCAAGAACCTACCCTGAAAGTGAGGGTAGCTCAATGACACGCTCAATTAGAGCTGCTCTTCGTGGCTCCTGCGGGGCGAGCACAATGCCCCTCACAAAGCTCTTCTCTGAAGCACCGCACAAGCTTCTTGCGGGCTTCGACGGAGACCACCACCAAGCCGTCTAGGAGGTGGCAACCTCTAAGAGTAATAAGCACCACCGGCTTGCAACTCGATCACCTAGTGCTACTCGATGCAATCTCACAATGCAACGCACTAGAATCACACTCACTCGCAATCGATTCGCACTCTTGCAAGCACATATGAGTTAGAGGGCATCCAAGCACTCCTACACAAGCCACATAGGCGTGAGGGTGCTCTACAACCAGCTCAAGGCCGGCCACACACTCCTTTTATAGCCCCAAGGGCTAAAATAGCCATTACCCCTTCACTGGGCAAAGCGCGTACTGACCGGAGGCACAGGTCATAACGATCGGACACGCAGGTCATAGAGTCTGGTCACTTACAGAGAGATTCCAGAGATGTTTTTCAGCGACCGGACTCTCCCAGCGTTCGGTCACTTCTAGACACGCTAAAAACACTGACCGGACGCTGGGAATGGACTCGCAGGTGCTGACCGGACGCTCAGGTCGCAGAGTCCGGTCATAGACCTTTCAGCGCTAAAACGGCTATAACTCTTAGCTCCGAACTTCGATTTCGATGATCTTAGACATTTTGGAAAGCTTACTCAGAGGGCTACATATCCCACATGCATACTTGATCCAAATCACAATGGATAAAACAGTATTTCAATCCAAGGACCATCCTATAGTTCAAAGTACACTGAAAAACCTTTTTTCTCTTCTCTAAGTTGATTCACAACAACTCTAACTTCTTCTCTTTTGCAAATGTGCCAACACCACCAAGTATGCACCACCATGTGTATGTGTGTTAGCTTTTCACAAACATTTTCTAAAGGATTAGTCACTCAACTTGCCACGCCACTCGATCCTAGCGATGATGCAAAGTTAGATCACTCGAGTGGCACTAGATGACCGATATGCAAACAAGTTTGCCCCTCTTGATAGTACGACCATCTATCCTAAACCTGGTCATCAACTTCTCTACACACCTATGACCTATGAAATGAAATGCCCTGGGTTATACCTTTGCCTTGCGCATTCTATTCCATCTCCTCCAATGTCGATGCAACACATGCACCAACATGATCAACAATGATATGATCCACTTCATATCATCACGTGATCATATTGGTTCATCGATCTTGACTTCACTTGCTTTTCACCGTTGCCTTCGTCCATTGGTGCCAAGTCTTGCTTAAGCTTCACCGCCACGCGGTCCATCGCTCCAAAGCCTCCGACTTGCCCTTTACGCTTGCAACCGGTCCATCAAGCCAAGTCTTATCTTGATCTTCTCCACCTTGATCACATGACTCAATGTCATGTCTCATGTGCAATAAGCTCCTTCATCATCACATGTGTGAGCTTTGCAACATCTCCAAACCATTTTCACCTTCATGGCATATGTTGCTCACACACATGTACTTGTGGACTAATCACATGTGTATCTCACATAAACACAATTAGTCCACCTAGGGTTGTCACTCAATTACCAAAACCACACAAGGACCTTTCACCCATACTCCTTGGCTTTCAGAGAAAGCTGCTTTTGTGCAGTTCATTTTTCACAGCAGGGGAGGAGGTGCTTTCTTGAGCTTTTGCTTTCACAAGTTGGAAGAAATTACCCACTGCCACGGTTATGTTGTACCAGTTCGCTTCTTTTCTTTTCTTTTTTGTCTCCCTCACCTGCCGCTCTCCCCTGCCCGGCATCGTTCCTCCTCCGGCGGCGGCGGCGCCCATCCTCCTCCTCCGATGGCGCCCCTCCTCCTCCTCCGACGGCGGCACCCCTCCTCCTCCGGCGGCGGCGCCCCCTCTCTGCGGTGCCCCTCCTCCCTTCTCCTATCGAGCCGTTGGAGGTCATCTTTTCCCTACGTCGGCCCGCCATGGGTAGAGGCCGGGCGAGCTCAGGAGCTCCCCGGTCTGGGGCCTCGGGCTACTAGGGACCAAGGGGATGGTAGGAGGAGCAAGGGGAGGGCGCGGGCATCCCGTTTTGTTGGTTGGGGAAGGGAGAGGGGAAGGGTGAGGCGCGGCCACTGGGGTCAGTGGCGCTGCCTGCCTCGGTGCGGTGTGCTGCTCCGGTGAGAGGAGGAAGGAGGAGGGGTCGAGGATGGAGATAGGGTGGAGGTGCGTGAGGGCGAGGAGCTCGACCTCGCGGTTGCGGCGCTCGACCTCACGCTCCATGGAGGAGAGCACCTCCTTGGTCTAGCTCGTGACCCAGTGCGCCTGGAGGAAGAAGATAATGACGAGTGGGGTCCGCGTGTCAGTGAGAGAGGAAGAGAGTTCAGTGGGGTGGACTGTGAATGACATGTGGGTCCGCTTGTTAGTGTTTTCAAAAAGCCATAGTTGTTTCACCAAACGGCTTTTAGCTTTCTCACAGTCTACAGCTCACGACAGCTTTTTCCACAGCCCACGGCAGCTTTTTGAAATACAAAAGCCACAGCTCAACCAAACACACCCTGAGACTGTGCATCACCTGTGACCTGCTTTGCCAAAGTATGAGCTACCAAGTTACATTTCCGACTAATGAAAGAAATTTTAAAAGCTTGAAAGCATAAGCTCAAATCCTGGATCTCCCTCAAGACCGAAACCACAGCCGACCTCTGATCGGTACCTTTGTTCCACAGGCACACCAGCTCTTGACAATCATGCCCCGTTCGCTGGTCTAAAACTTGGCTAAAACTGACTGAAAATCACTGTTCCGGTTGAATTTTTGTGAGAGAAAAACACTGTTCCGGCTGAAAAAAGAAGTCAAACAAACCGAATATGGGGTAAGCCGAACATGGCCTCAGTTTCCAACCAAACCTTCTGAACGCCACTCATATTTTTTTTGTCTGTGTACATCAGTGATGTGTCTAATGAGTAATGACGCAACACATGTAATTCAGTATCAACACTCTCTCTCGATGATCTTTATTAGTACGTATATAAGATGTTTATACTGCCTTTGTTCGCCCCCCTAAATTTAATTAATTCATGGCTCCGCCGTTTAACAGAATCCATGTTGCACATCTACTTTCCTGACAAACTAACAATCGCTGGAGATCCAGTGTTGTTGGATATCTATCTCGCGTGCGCTGTGGATTCAGTTCAGATTCAGACATGGAGGACTGCCATCCCTCGTATCGGCATTGATCTCGTGTTCAACCTATCCTATATCCCTATCCCACAACGATCTCAACACCATTTCTTTTCCCCTTGTCGATCTAGATGTGTTTTCCTGTACTGTACATTCATGGATGCAGTCATGCAGATGCTGAGATGAAGGTGTGGACTGGGTTCGTGGAGAGGCATGAACAAGAAGATGAACAGCACCCGCCGCCGCTGCACCAATCAGAACCACAACCATCTCCTCCTGATCCTGCCAATCCTCTCGTCATCTGAACGCCGCCGGCTGCGTGAACGCCTCCATCCGAGGCTCCGTCAGGTCCACGTCCACCGCCTCCTCCTCGTCGCCGGGCGTCGGTGGCGGTGGTGGCCGCCAGCTGCTCCGCCCGTGGCCGTGGGGGCTCATCAGCACCGTCCCGTCCACCAGCTCGCCCGACACCACCGCGCCTCTTCCCACAAAGTTCACCCTGTCGCCGGGCCACGACGCGCGGCCCGGTGGCGGCGACGGCGCCGGTGGGCGGCGCACTTGCTGTTGCGACTGGGCAGCCGTCATCGGCGAGCACTCCTGCCGCAGCTGCCTCTCGATGTCGTCGTCGTCCTTAGGCTCCGGGTCACACCTTCCGACGTGCGGCGACGGCTGCAGAGTTGAGTGCCATGTCAGAACTCAGAACGCCTGCGGCGTGCGCGCGCGCGCCATGGCATGCCATGGCAGCAGCCATGCGTGGCGCTGGCAAGAGATGTACGTGGCTGGGATGGGAGAAGGAGTCTGACCGTGAGGTTGAAGGCGGCGGCGATGGGGAGGTTTCGGCGCTTGGCGCCCTGCTGGAGTGGCGCGATGGTGGCGAGGATGTGCACGACCTCTGTCATTGTGGGCCTGGCCTCGGGGTCCCACTGCAGGCACTCCCGCGCCAGGTGCGCCATGATCTGCATCTCCTCCGCCGGGAACTTGCCCTGCAGCGTCGGGTCCGGCAGCTCCGTCACCACCAGCCTGCTGTCCCGCAGCCGCGACATCGCCTGCACGCCCATTATTGCCATCTTTCATCATTTGATCCTGTAACGAACCAGCAGCTCGTGTCGTGAGCTACGCTATGGTACGCACCCAGATGACGAGGCTCTCGTCGGCCCTCGTCGACGACGACTTGTGGATGGGCTGCCGCCCGGTGATGAGCTCCAGCACGACGACGCCGAAGCTGAACACGTCCGACTTGAGCGACGCCTTGCCCACGATGGCGTACTCCGGCGCGAAGTACCCGAACGTGCCCAGCATCCGCGCCGGGGAGCTCGAGCAGCTCGTCACGCCGTCGTTCATCAGGCACTTGGCCATGCCAAGGTCAGTGATCTGCACCCAATCACAAGAATCAAAATCTCAGCACAATATATAATCTGCAGCATTCAGTAGCAAGCCCGAATCAGTAACAAGACACTGACCTTGGCTCTGAACTTGTCATCCAGGAGGATGTTGGTGGACTTGATGTCGCGGTGGAGGATACGCGGCGCGGCCGCCTCGTGGAGGTACTCCAGCCCCCTTGCGGCGCCGAGAGCGATGCTCACCCTGGTCTGCCAGTCCATGGGCTTCCTCCCTTGCTTCAGGTCCAGGCAGTCCCTCAGGTTGCCATTGGACATGCACTCGAACACCAGCAGCCGCTCCAGCTGCCGGCCCTGGCTCTCCGAGCAGTACCCAAGCAATGGCACCACG
Organism: Miscanthus floridulus; assembly: GCF_019320115.1. NCBI lineage: Eukaryota > Viridiplantae > Streptophyta > Magnoliopsida > Poales > Poaceae > Miscanthus > Miscanthus floridulus. The sequence continues at coordinate 6,778,510 of NC_089586.1, forward strand.
TGGCAGTGGTTCAGCCTCGACAGCAGCTCGATCTACGCATCATCACACGTCAGAAATGAGAGAAGGAATTGCAAGGATTGCATATGCAAGATTGCTGCTTTAATTTGGTGTCTGCAGCATTGCGTACCTCTGACAGGAACTCAAAGTCTTCGTCTGCACCTCCTAGGGGCCTTAGCTTCTTCACGGCAACAACCTTGCCATCGCCAAGCTGGCCTCGGTACACCTTGCTCGATCCGCCAACTCCGATAAGATGCTCGTCTGAGAATTTCCCGGTTGCTTGCTCCAACTCTGCGTATGAAAACCGGTTGATGACACCAGGGAATGTGCCGCTTTCACCACCACATATGAGATTGCAGTTACACAGAAACTCTGCAGCAGGAAGTTGAAACAAGAGTCAGGGTGTAGCTATGCACTGTCCTCAAACAAACACATGGCACCGATCTCAGGCAATTTCAGTCAAGCAGCACATCTCAAATTTCAGACAGGGAAAATGCATAGGTTAAGCTTGCCTTTTAAAACACCAAGCCTCGGTTTCGGTTTCATTTGGGGAAGTGGAGACGATCGATTGCTGACAAGGTTCGATCTGCTGCTCCAGCTAGTGTATTTATCGAAGGAGTATACCTGCGATCGTGGAGAGAGAGCATCCTTGCGGCGGAAGTAGTATACGGTGGTGACAAGGAAAGCAGTAGTGGTGAGAATCACACAAACTAGGAGCGTAATTATGACTGTTTTGCTGGAGACATGCCTTTTCCCTTCCTCTGAACTTCCTGAAGTTATAATGGAGACCATATTCAGCAACCCCAGTTTCAGTTGAGCATTTTAGTCCATAATGGGGTTCATGTATCTGAAATTCTGAATAGTTAAACAAGAAATTATCACATACCAGATGTGCAGTTACAGGAAGTGAAGCAACTCCTGGCACGTAGCACAGCATGTTCTTCTTTCTGAAGGTCCTTATCAGAGGCACATGTGCAGTTCCATGACCCTGTGCCGCCATTTTCATCTGCCACAACACCCAATTCAGGTGCCATTGTCGTGTAATGAGATGTTGAGAAGCTATATGATGGACTGCCCTTACCTTGTTGACAATGGCAGGACGAAGAGCAATTGGACAATAGGCTGCTGTTAGAGTTTGGTTCACCTAGCGGATGAGCTGCGCATACACATGTCCAGTTTGTCGTTTCGGTTTCGCCCGTGGTGCTATCTGAACAACAGCTAGTGTATCAGATATTGTTTCCTTTCGTCATTTTTATGAACATTTTGTCACGACAGCTTTGAAAATAGAAGTATATTCATGAGGACTGTAGAACTTACCACATGATGCTGCTTGCATCAGAAGAACACAGCTGAGGGAGGCCACGAGAAGTTTCATGTGTCCCATCTAGAGCAAGCTCTGAAAAATAATGATGGAAAAGTAAGAATTGGCATGTTTGAAACCATTGACTGCTGAGTGCTGACCAAAATGGAATGGAATGGAAAACACCACCAAAATACATGCAGAGCACACTGAACAAGTCTCATCATGATTTGATATTAAACAAGTACATGGTTGACTAACTGTATCAAAATATGTCTATGGGAATAGATAAACAGAAAATAATGGATACAAATTAACTATGCACAACTCATCATTAACAAAACAACAAATCCTACTAGATGATAGATCAACAAGTGATAGCAACCAGGAAAAATGGATGCAGAATCTTCTGCTTTAAATGGATCACATTGATGCTAATCACATACCATAGTTCTTCAAAACATATGACACATGATCTCCAAAACTGCTAAAAGTACAAGAAAAAAAAAACTAATTTAAATTGCTTCAGACAGAAAAAAACGACAAGTATCCTGGTCTGAAAGTAGAATCAAAGAGGCGCGAAAGATGATAGGTGGGGGAGAGATGGAGTCTAAGAACTGATAGATAAAGAAGGCAGCTTATATGCAATGCAGGCAGTTCCAATGAATTGGCAGAAGCTATCAACAATAGTTTGACAAATGCATGCTTGCTTTCAAAAGGAAAATACTAGCACACTCAATGCAGTAGCTTGCAAGATAGGAGACAGCTCAACCTACAGCACTATATGTGCAGTAGGGAAAAAGAAGACGTAGGCCTTGAAAGAGATTGGCTGTACTTAGGTGCAATGTTCTATTTGGGGCATTGAACACTGGATTATGACTTAAAATTACACCTGGCCTGTAATGTCGGGTGTGAGTGACAGATGCCAACTCTGGAGTTAATCAGGGTCTTCAGCGACCTCAGGCTGGATCAGACTCCTGAAAGTCAGTCCATGCAAGATGGCTTGAATGATTATTCCCAAGTTTCAACTTGTCTTATGCTTTCTAACATTAGCATGATGTTCCCATGTTACCAGATGTCCAAAACAAAAAATCAATCAAAACAGGAACAGATTTTGGACACCTGATAGGCTGACAGTAACCTACCAGTTGAAATCTGCAAGCGATAACGATTTGGACTAATGATCACAATCACAAGATGCAAACTCAATTCCAGTCACTGGATTATGTCGGTCAAGAACGTATGAGAGAGATTTCAAAATGTCGTTTAATCTGATAGTTGCGTCCCATCTCCAAATGTACGCCTGTGGATGTGCCCTCTGCGATTACCTACAGCAGGCTAGTAGTGGCTAGAGCTTAAAATAAGCTGCTCCCTTGGGAGTGCCTTGGTGGTTGCTCCTAATTTAAAATCCTTTTTGGTGACCCGATCCATCCAAAGAATCGTTGAATGCTAAAGTAGTTGCAAGATACACATCAATGCATTGTATCCTAGACATGTAATATATTTGTGTAGATCAAGATCTTAGACATGTAATATTTTTTTTTTATTTTTATTTTTTTTATTTTAGTATTTATTTATTTTAATTGCTTCAGACAGAAAAAAACGACAAGTATCCTGGTCTGAAAGTAGAATCAAAGAGGCGCGAAAGATGATAGGTGGGGGAGAGATGGAGTCTAAGAACTGATAGATAAAGAAGGCAGCTTATATGCAATGCAGGCAGTTCCAATGAATTGGCAGAAGCTATCAACAATAGTTTGACAAATGTATGCTTGCTTTCAAAAGGAAAATACTAGCACACTCAATGCAGTAGCTTGCAAGATAGGAGACAGCTCAACCTACAGCACTATATGTGCAGTAGGGAAAAAGAAGACGTAGGCCTTGAAAGAGATTGGCTGCACTTAGGTGCATTATTTTTTTTTATTATGGATCACAATACATGAATAGATTCTTGGGTTAGAGTAAGTAAATTGACCAAGTAGTTGGGCCTCCATGATCTCTATATACTCGAAATTACACTTTTTCCCCCCCAGGATGGAAGCAGTGCTATATCATAAAGGGCGGGCATGGTGCAAGCAGTAGAGTCTTACCGTCTGTGACCGGAAGGTACCGGGTTCGAGTCACGGTCTCCTCGTATTGCGCATGCAAGGATAAAACTTACCACTAACGTCCTTCCCCAGACCCCGCACAGAGCGGGAGCTCTCTACACTAGGTATGCACTTACTATATCGTCAAGACCCAATCTTCAGATAGATGAAACGAAATGCTAAGCTGCCTTTTTTCTAGTATTTCTGGCCACCGACATCGCAATCACAAAGAGTATTAACATAGAGCTCGCATCGCACTAAGCCAACACATTGTTTAATTGGGGGCCGTGACCGGTTAAGGACAAGCAGGGTAGGTGAAGACGAGAGCACCACAGAAAGAAAATGATAATTGCTCTGTTTGTTTGGCTGATAAGTCATAGCTGAAAGTACTGTTAGCTGATTTATTATGAGAAAAAAATATTATTCGATGGCTGAAAAAGTACGAATGTAAGAACAACCGGAAAAAAAAACGTCGGCATGTGCCGCTGCGGCGCTACCTGACGAATCTCCCTTTTTTTCAAAGGAGGGGAGACCTTTTTCTACAATGCAGGACGGGGACATGGTACCTGACACGTACGTACACGTAGTGTAACGTCGAGTTTTGGATGATCTTGATTGGAATGAGTAGCAGGATCGATGACCAGCTACGCTAGGGCATGCAAAAATTCAGCTTATTTTGCAGACGTGGAGAGAGGCGGGATGGCATCAGCAGGTGCGTCTCTCTTGCCCTGGCCTGGCTACCCCTTTCTTCTTCTTCTTTCCAGTTTGAGCAGAGTTCGTTAAGTTTTGGGGATATTAAAATGAAGAGGATGACGCACCTTGCTTCCCTTTGTTTTGTCTAAGTCTAACTACTGGCATGTATGCATTTTTAGTGGCAAAACAGGTAGAGGACTGAAAATGTTTTTTTTTTTTTTTTTGCCAAGCGGGAACTGCAAGAGTTAAAGAAAGAGAGAAAGGAAAGGAAGGAAGGAAACTGAAGCACCTCGATCGATGGCACAGAATTGAATTCACCAATGTTATGTATTGATCCGAGTCAACCTTGGACGGTGGGACATGTGAAAGGCAGCAAATGCTGAGGAAAATGCAGTTACCTGTGGCTGTGGGTCAGCAAGTGACCTGACCGCGTTGGAGAGGTAAAAAGAAGGGTTGTTTATCTTGGAGCAAGGCCTGGTTTAGTTACTCCCTAAAAGTTTACTACTTATCTCATCGAGTGTTTGACACATGTATAGAGTATTAAATATAGACTAAAAAATAACTAATTATACAGTTTACGACTAATTTACGAGACAAATCTTTTAAGCCTAATTAATTCATGATTTGACAATGTGGTACTACCGTAACCCGTGTTAATGCCGGATTAATTAAGTTTAATAAATTCGTCTCGCGGATTATTGAGGGATTCTGTAATTTATTTTTTCATTAGTATCCAAACACTTTCAGCCTGTTCGGTTGGCTGGTTCGTGAAGGAGTACGGCTGGCTGGTTTGTGTGAGAGAAAAATACTGTTCCGACTAGAAATTTACGATCGTTTACGACAAGCCACAGCCAAACGAACAGACTGTTTATGCGACACCCCATATAACACTCTAACGTCACACCTAAAACTTTAGGCCCTGTAGACTTTTTCTTTTCTTTTGCGAATGAATTGAGCCCTTGTTTAGTTCGTGAAATTTGGAATTTGGGGCTACTGTAGCACCTTCGTTTTTATTTGGCAAATAGTGTCCAAACATTGACTAATTAGGCTTAAAACGTTCGTCTCGTGATTTTCCACCAAACTGTGCAATTAGTTTTTCTTTTCGTCTACATTTAATATTCCATGCACAGACCGCAAACATTCGATGTGATAGGTACTATAGTAACTTTTTGAACTTTGGGGTCCAACTAAACAAGCCCTGAATGAATACTTACAAACGAAAGTTACCACATCTCCACGACCTCGAAGGCATTAAACTAGTAGCGGTAGCAGACTGTGCAGAGGACGAATGATTCTTATCCCGCGGCCGCATCGGGGAAAGAGACGGGGCAGATGAAGGAACGCATGTGAGAGACGACACGACGGGAGGGGAGAAGCAAAAGGCCGGGCGGCCGGACCAGAAACAGAAAGGCATCCACTGTACTATCTCCTTTCCTTGCTGCTCTGCTCTGCTCTGCTCCGGTGCTCATTCTGCTTTGTTCTGATCAGTGGCGGAGATGGGATCTGGAAAAGGAATGAAGTGCATCCATCCAGCAGCGCAGGCGCAGGCGCAGCGCTGTTGGGATTGGGATGGTGGGCACCGAAAGCAACCGCAAGGAACAAGGAAAAAGAGCGTTTGGTTTGAGGCAGTAGGCGGCGGCAGCAGTAGGCAACAACACACACACAGAGCAGGACACGATCAGAGAGATTGAAGAAAGATGGATGCACCGCACCGATTATCCAAGAGGAGAACATGGGATTGAGTAGTTAGTACTAGTAAAACTGTGAGCAAGGCTCACACACAAGACACACAGCCCCGCCGGCCAGTCTCCCTCTCCCACCCAGACGGGGAGCCGGTGAGGCCATGGGCGGCAGATGTGGAGGAGGAATGCGGCGGAGGCCCGAGGGGAGAGGAGGTGCAGGTCGTACTAACCTCGTCAGAGACTGCAGGGAGCGGAGGAGCAGCAAGCAAGCACTTGGTCGTCTTCCTCTTTCCCCCCTCCGTCGTCGTCTTCCCTTCCTCACGCGCCCGCCCCGGCCCTGCACTGCCCTCTTTTTTCTCTGTGCTGCCTTGGGGCCTTTCCCTAGCTAGCTTGTTGTCTTCTTCCTTGTCTTGTTGGAGGAGAGGAGCGTCGTGGATCCGAGTCCTAGCTACCTGGTAGCCTAGTACTACGGTGTAATAGGCCTTTGAATTCTCTTGAAATGGGCAATAACGAGGGAGGAGAGGGCTCGGAGGTGAGAAGCGACCAGACCCGTGCACTGCTGCACACTGCAAACAACGCAAATGCTGCCGCATTCTGTAGTTCCTTCTCTAGTTGCCACCGAGAGAGCACGTTGATATACCCAGCTTAGCTAACAATTAGCTGATCAATTTAGCTATGGTCCGTTTCAATCCACCCAGCTCGTTTGTATCGGCGCAGTTACGTACGTCCGTCTTCCAAAGTCAGCAGCACCTCCCATCCATCCAATCAAACCTTCGGCTTCGTTCCTCGCACATCGCCAACGCATGCACACGGACGACAGACAGCACGCTCGCGCAGGAATGGAATGGAATTGAATCGAAACCGAACCTGCCGATGCATGCCAATTTGCCACCGCACCGGCACCGCTCTCTCATCACCCTTTCCTGCTTCCACCGCCACCGTCCGGTCACCCACCCGCCTCATTTTCTGCACCGCGGCCAGGTACCTGCTGCTACTCTTATCTTGTGCCAACCGGGCCAGCTAGCGCTACCAGTAAGTACCAGCTGCAGCATCGCCATCCAGTGATCCAGTCCCAATGTCTCCCAAATCCAGACCAACATGTTCTCACACAGGTGACACAACACAGCCCCTACAGCAACACCCAGTATATGTATACGTATAAACCATGCTGCTACCCCTGCTAGCAGTGTGCAACCCACACAAACCGTATGTAAATAACATACTCCTACTACGAAAAATAGGAATGCCTCTTGTAAGCAGCGCAGCATATATACAAACAAAACTCCCCTGCTCTGCTGACACACTTGGCATTCCTCCACATGCATGCCCACTTCACTTCAGTCCAGTTCCCTACTTCCCTAGCACTAACAGGCCATCACCGTGCATGTGCAGGCGGCCGGCATGTGACCCTCCCAGTGCCAGCTACATGCCATGCCAACACATTCACCAGATCCGATCCGAGGCACAACCACACGTGACATTTTTTCAGATCAAAGGTTCAGCAACACCCATGCAGATTTTTCACATAATAATATGTACCAGTATCCCAACCACAACCAGGCCGCGCCAAACAATATATATATATATATAAACACGCTACTGACTAATGATCATTCCATCCCTGCACCAAATAATCATCATCAGTCTATGAAACCACAAGAAAATATACAGTGACTGCGCTCTATGTTAGGATTAGGGTTCATGCTCTCTGTCTCGTGCCATATGCTATCGCTATTCACTACTCTGCTGCTGCCGCCACGGCCCCCCAAAATGCCTGATGATGCACACTACCCTCACCAGAGCCAGACATCTCCTGCTTTCAAGGATGCTGCTGCTAAAGGGGTCCAGTGGGTGATGATATCGCTGCTCTACACATACACCGCTACTCTAGGCTCTACTACTCCTCGTCGTCAGATAGGCACACCACCTCTCTGCTGGCGCCGGAGCTTCCCTGGGGGGATGTGCCAGGGGGTCCACCAGTCAGGTCAGCACCTCCCTGTCCCTGGGGGTATGTGCCTGGGTGTCCACGAATGAGGCCAACCCTGAGCGATGCCTCCCACTCGAGCAATGAAGTGGATACCTGATAAGACTGGCTGCCTATGCGAACTGCGGGGTTCCGAACTCCAGCCGCTGCATTCAGTGGACCTGCCATGTTGTCGGGAGCTGGATTTGGAAACCTTGCTTGCTGTCGAGCCGCCATGGGAGCCGGATGTGAGCTTGGTGCGGTTGGCTGAACTGAGCTTGGTGCCATGACTTGGGGCAACCATTGTAGGAGGCGACGCAGCACCTCCTGACTCTGATCCCGGGCAGCCTGAGCAGTGCCTCCTATGTGAGCTAGAGCTTGCTGAATTCTTGATTCAGTGTTCAGTGGACCACCTCCCATGTGGTGAAAAGCTGGATTCAGACCTGGTGCTTGTTGGCTTGCCATGGCAGCTGGGATTCTGCTATTTGACTGCGCAAAGTTTGCCATCGCCTCTGGACCCGAACCTGGTAGCAGCGAGGATGCTGGGAAAGCTGGATGTGAGTTTGACGCAGATGGCATTGCCTGGTGGACTGAACTTGGTGCCATGGATGTCAATGGGATACCTGCCAGTGCATTGCCAGATGCAGAGCTTTCAAACATACCAGGGGAAGACTGTCTCGATGGTACAAACCCTGGATTGGTGATACTGGGCTGCTGTTCATCTCTGCGAACCATTGTAGACGGTGCCGGCATCCTGAGTTGCTGGAGATGAGGAGCAGGTCCACGTGATTGTGCTCCAACAGCTCCATAGATTCCATTTCGTGGAGGCATTGAACCAACAGGTGATGGTGCTGCCCTGGAAAGGTTTCCAGGTAAAACTGGTTGCAGTTGGATAACCCCAGAAGCCGGTGGCCGAGCCACCTGTGAAGGTTGGAGGTAAGGTCCTGTTGTATGAGATGAGATCAAAACTGGTGGTCGAGTGGCTAATGATGAGGCAACTGGTAATAATGTCGTTTGAGCTGCTGTTGTCCCACACGGAGCATGCTGAGAAGACTGGGGTGCCTGCCAAATTGTGGGACTTCCAGATCTCTCTGTAAAATAGAAGGAAGAAGCAAACCATGTATCACATGTTCCAAGGAATGAAAAAAATAAATTCAGCAACAATGTCAGATCTAAATACACAGATCAATGTAAAAATAATGTAATTCAACGAGCCAATCCAGGCAAAGCATATAGCATTACAGCACAAGAATCAAAACAGGGGGAGGGAAAACTCCACACACACATGCTATCATTCCACCATACAGAACACCCAGGTATGCAGGTCAAGGGGTCAGGTGAGATCAAAATGATTAGTCTTAACCAAACAGTGTTCAATCTGACAAGAAAAATAAAAAAAAACCAATGCAGGCTATGGAAGATCTGCATTAGGTATAAACCTCACAAGAGCAAAGAATACTAATACATAAACACAAGCACAAAGTTATGCTCGTACCTTGAACTGGAGATTCTTTCATTTTCTGAAAATTTTTAGCTAGTGATTGATGCACAAAAACTTTCGTGCAGATACGATTAAGATCTGTGGTCAACCGATGATACGCAGAATCTTCCTCTTGAAGTAACAACTCATATTTCTCCTTTACCTTCTCTATTTCTTGGTTGCACTCTGTTTGAAGTTGTGATTTCTGTCCGCAAGAAATTGTGCAGAGAAGGAAGAAATGAAAAGTCTCACGGTTAGAAAATGCAATCTAATGTAAGGATAAACCATGTACATAGAAGTAAATATGCAAACCTTCTGTTCATGGTTTTTACTGAGCACGGCGTTCCAGTATTTCAGTTTTTCAAGCTCATTTATTAGTGGTTCGGAACTACATAATAGACTTGCAGGTGCCACTGTAGATAGTTGGGCTAGCTGCTCAGGACCCGATGTCGTGTTTGGCTGAAGACCTATTTGAATTCTCTCATCAGGGTGTGTCCTCTCTGGTGGGATATGCTGAGCTGAGGTTGATGGCTGTGTTTCAGGCTGCAAGTTCTGAGCTGGAACGGTGCCAGATATGCCTGCTCCTTCTGCTTCCGCAAGTTGATCCTGCAATGGAGGAGATGACCGCATTCCGGACTGCAAATCTGGAGCTGACAACATACCACAAGTACCTGCTTCTTCTGCATGAGGATCAGATGAAGGTTCCACACTCTGCTGGACAGCTGTGCGTTGTGTCATAGGCATGCCAGACAGATCAGTTCTTTCAAGTGGAACATCCTCCTGTATTGTAACTGACGGTTGCAAATCCTGAGATGCTGAGGTGCACAAGAGACCAGCCCTTTCTGCTTCCTCAGACAGAATCAAGGTCGGTGGCTGCAAATCACCAACTGGATGCTGTGAAGTTGCTAAACTATGTTGGACATGGGGACTTGTGATTTCCAGTGCAGGCATACTTGCTTGACCATTCTCAGTTTCAGCTTCCCCAGAAAATGGCAGGGTGGACAGATTGCTGGTGGTACAAGTTAGATATTCTGTTTGGCCTTCCTCTGACAAATCAGTTCCTCTATCTGGCCGACAGCCTGTTTGGCTCCTGTCATCTGGGAACATTCTTTGAAGTGGAACATCCAACAATGACGTGGATGGCCGCATGTCACGATGCAAATCCTGTTCTGCCTGAGTACCCAACATACCTGGTGATTCTGACACAGCAGGTGTATGCCCTGAAGATGCATCGTTACTTTGCAGGGAAGACGTACTTGATATCTTAACAGGAGTTCCGACCTCCAAAGGAAGTGACAACATAGCTGAGCTTTGTGGGGCAGCCAAAATTGGTGACTCTGAGTGGGCTTTTTGTGCGTGAACAGTGCCATCATTATCTACATCATGATTTTTACTGCCTCCCTGTAATAAAACTGTTGTAGTTTCTGGCTGATGCCTTGTTTCAGAGCTGTCAGCATCCAGGGTTGAGCTTGATGGTTGAATATCAGGCTGCTGAGCAGCCTCTGTGTCCAGATTACTTGATGGATCTGCTTCTTCTGGTGGATGTCCCGAAATTGGTAACTTCCGTTGAGTGGGTAGACTTGTACTATGTTGTGCAGGCATACTTGACTGATCACTCTGAGTTTCAGCTACCGAAGCTTCTGGCACGACAGCTGGGTTGTTTGGAGCAATATAAGATCGACTTTCTGAATTCAATGGATCAGCAGCGACAGTGTAAATATTTTTTTCTTTAATTCCCGTACTGGAATCATCTAAATGGTCAGAAGTTGTCCCTTCCTGCAACATTCCAGTTGTTGTATCTGGTTTCATCTTACTGGAATCACCTAAATGGTCAGAAGTTGTCCCTTCCTGCAACACTCCAGTTGCTGTATCTGGTTCGTGGTTCATTTTACTAGAATCATCAGGACACACCTTCTGATGTTGAGCACCCAATGTTGGGCATGGTGTTTGCATCTCAGTTTGCAGATCCTGAGATGCCATTGCAGGTAATGCATCAGATGGTTCTTCTGCAGTTGGATGCTGCAAGGTAGTGACATTTTGTGGAGAAGCCAAAATAGGCAATTCCATGTGGTCCGGATCTGCTGCAACAGTACTATCATTTTCTGCATTGATTCCCACAAGAGAAGTTGCACTTCCTGGAAACATACTTGGATTAGCAATAATGTCTCCCTTGGCATGTTCAATACTTCTGCCATCACCAGTTGAAGATTCCTAAAAATAAGGAGGCTATTAGTGATCGGTAGTCAGGCATCACTAAAACACTTTACAGGGACAATCAACACAAACAATAAACAAAGCGCAATACAACAACAACAACAAAACCTTTAAGTCCCAAACAAGTTAGGGTAGGTTAGAGTTGAAACCGAAGCAATTAAGGTTCAGGCACGTGAATAGTTGTTTTCCAAGCACTCCTATCTAAGTCTAAGTCTTTGGGTATATTCCATCATTTCAAGTCTCCTTTTATTGCCTCTACCCAAGTCAACTTCGGTCTTCCTCTGCCTCTCTTCACGTTACTATCCTAGTTTAGGATTCCACTACGCACCGGTGCCTCTAGAGGTCTCCGTTGGACATGTCCAAACCATCTCAACCGCTATTGGACAAGCTTTTCTTCAATTGGTGCTACCCCTAATCTATCACATATATCATCGTTCTGAACTCGATCCCTTCTTGTATGACCGTAAATCCAACGCAACATACGCATTTCCGCGACACTTATCTGTTGAACATGTCGTCTTTTCGTAGGGCAACATTCTGCACCATACAATATAGCAGGTCTAATCGCCGTCCTATAAAACTTGCCTTTTAGCTTCTGTGGTACCCTTTTGTCACATAGGACACCAGATGCTTGGCGCCACTTCATCCACCCTGCTTTGATTTTATGGCTAACATCTTCATCAATATCCCCGTCTCTCTGTAGCATTGATCCTAAATATCGAAAGGTATCCTTCCTAGGCACTACTTGACCTTCCAAACTAATATCTTCATCCTCCTGAGTAGTAGTGCCGAAGTCACATCTCATATACTCAGTTTTAGTTCTACTGAGTCTAAAACCTTTGGACTCCAAAGTCTTCCGCCATAACTCCAGTTTCTGATTCACTCATGTCCGGCTTTCATTAACTAGCACTACATCGTCCGCGAAAAGCATACACCAAGGGATGCCCCCTTGTATGTCCCCTGTGACCTCATCCATCACTAAGGCAAACAGATAAGGGCTCAAAGCTGACCCTTGATGTAGTCCTATCCTAATCGGGAAGTCATCTGTGTCTTCATCACTTGTTCGAACACTAGTCACAACATTGTTGTACATATCCTTAATGAGCCCGACGTACTTCGTTGGGATTTTATGTTTATTCAAAGCCCACCACATAACATTTCTTGGTATTTTATCATAAGCCTTCTCCAAGTCAATAAAAATCATGTGTAGGTCCTTCTTCTTCTCCCTATACCGCTCCATAACTTGTCTTATTAAGAAAATGGCTTCCATGGTTGACCTTCCGGGCATGAAACCAAATTGGTTCATAGAGACCCGCGTTATTGCTCTCAAGCGATGCTCGATAACTCTCTCCCATAGCTTCATAGTATGGCTCATCAACTTAATTCCCCGGTAATTAGTACAACTTTGAATGTCCCCTTTATTCTTGTAGATCGGTACCAATATACTTCTCCCCCAGTCGTCAGGCATCTTATTCGATCGAAAAATATGGTTGAACAACTTGGTTAGCCATACTATAGCTATGTCCCCGAGGCATCTCCATACCTCGATTGGGATACCATCCGGTCCCATCGCCTTACCTCCTTTCATCATTTTCAACGCCTCTCTGACCTCAGATTATTGGATTCTCCGCACAAAGCGCCTATTGGTGTCATCAAAAGAGTCATCCAACTGAAAGGTTGTGTCCGTATTCTCACCATTGAACAATTTGTCAAAATACTCTTGCCATCGATGTCGGATCTCATCCTCCTTCACCAAGAGATGCTCCCTTTCATCCTTAATGCACTTAACTTGGTTGAAGTCCCTTGTCTTTCTCTCACGAACCCTAGCCATCATATAAATGTCCTTCTCTCCTTCCTTCGTATTCAAATGTTGGTAAAGATCCTCGTACGCTCTACCCTTTGCCACACTTACAGCTCGCTTTGCAGAATAAACAAAGCGCAATGGTTAAAGAAAATACACACAAAAAAAGCTCTAAGCACTGGTGAAGTATCAACAAAGTACACTTGTACAGCAAAAAGGCTTAAACACTTCGATTATCTTGGTGGTCTGGGAGCTGTAGAAGCATGGCAAGACCTGTGTGTTCAATAGATCTTCTATGAGTTCAGACACGGTTCTATGAGTTCAGACATGGTTGTGAGGGCAGTAATGGAGCTGTGGAGAAGGGTACCTTATGGTGTGCAGCCAAGGCTAAAGACCTCACTGATTTCTCAGTTCAGTACTTCAGTTGTTAGGTCGTTTCTTGTTTTGTTTGGTGGCACAGCTGTGATATGCAAATTGGTGTTTGTGTGAGTGGTTTGTAAGTGGTGTTGCATTTGGGTATATCCTTCTTCATGAAATGACACACAGATCTCATAAGCATTCAAGGGGAAAAAAGTAGTTGCATGAAATGGCTTTGATGTGATTTTATAGACAAGATAATCGCTCAAAGAATCTTTTGTGTCGAAAGATAATATAACAGATTTGATAGGCTTCAAACACAAAACAACCTCCAATCAAAGCACAGTAAACAAAAGCCATGGCGTATGACATATAACAAAAGAAAGAAAGAAAAACTCAGCTGACTAATGCAATACCTGATTGATTGAATCATGACATGTAGGAATAGAACTAGCAGAACAGGCTCTTTGGTAGTCAATTCCATCAGAACTACAGTGATTATTGTTATCTGGAAGATCTACAGATTCTGATGCTGCTCTCCCACCAGACCTCATATGAGCTTCTGTAGGCTCATTTCTCACTGCAAGTGTAGGACAAGCCTCTGGTGAAAATGAACTGCGTACAATAGTAATTTCCATCAATCTGTCATCCAAAAGCTGGTCACCATCCAAGGGCAAATTTTTGTCAACATGATTATCACCATTTTGCTTCTTAAAATGGATGAATTCCTCAACGACAGAATTGGAATCTGGTAGAGTAATGCAGGGATCAGGGAATTGATCTAATTCACCTGATATTACTTCGTGTTTGAGTTTTTCCTTCATCAGTTGCTCTTCAGCCAGTGTTGTAGAATGCAGCGCATCAAGTTTGAAAAACTGGAGCCTCATGTGCGCCAAAAAAGAATGCATAAACATAGTGAACCACTGAATCACTAACTTTATTTGGTCAATTTTCATCTCTTCATCAATGTTACTTGTCCTAATGTGTTGAACAACTGCATGGCATACCTCTTTCAGTTTATTAACTTGATTGTCTCTCTGTGTTCTTAAATTTAATATCTCAAGTTCTTGCTTCTCAATGATATCCCTCTCTCTTGAGGAAAAAATGCTGTTAAATAAGTCTATTCTTTTCATTGCAGCATTACTAGGAGATTCATCACTTAAGAGATGCTGTTCTCTGCCAGCATCTGGAGCAGATACCAATTCGAGCTCATCTGAAACCATCACCTTCTTCTCAGCGGCAGACGCGCTATCTTCAGTGCCATTTGTGAAGTTACCATGAAGATCCATTGCCTGCTTCGGCAAATTGTGGTCACTTCTCAAGTTAGCAGATGAGCTCTCATGTGGTGATAATCTATCATTGATTCTTCCACCTGGTTTATGTGCAACCTTTTCTTTTAAGATACCTATTCTTTATAGAAAAATTCTGAGAGCTCCTCACTGCATTCATATTTCAAGCCATCTGAAGCAAGGGCAAGTGATTCTCGATTGATCCAACTTAGTGTATTTCAGAAAAAGAAGCAGCACGCCAACACTGAAGCAAGTAATAAAGAAATTTATCGTATTTGGTAAAGCCGATGTAAAAGCAAACAAAGTAACACTAGTTGGTGCCTCTCTTACCAAGGCTATGTTGAACGCATGCAGTATGCACCGTGGCTCCCGCAACACTAGATGATTCTTTAAAAGATATTCAAGGAACTGCTTGGCTAGAAAGTGTACATTATCCTGCAGTTGTTAAGAATGAAAAGAGTTCAGAACCAGAGGAACAGATACTTCCACAAATAATGAAATCAGAATGACACTGAATGCAAACAAGAGATAGGGAGGAAAAAGTTAGCAGAAAGACTTTTCATGTTAAATAGAAAAAGCAGTAGTAGATCGCCGCTTCACATATGCATCAAGAATATATAACCATAAGTGTATCACAGGAAGTCTTAGCAAGTGCAGAAAAGATCAACTCTGAACTGCAGACACTGTCCTTGTTTTCTAGTTTAGAGCAAAAGAAAAAACAATAGAAGAGCTTAGACTATACATACTGGTAGCTTTAACACCATCATTAGCTTTGACAGCTCATGCTTAATTTCAGCGTGAAGACTTTTGGGTTGTGCTCATGTTTTCCACTCCTCAAAATGAACTTTATTAGGAAAAATGTAATATGTTCACATACAGAACAAAATACTAACTTCAGATTGTAATTTCAGATTGTTTTTACCTGTCTCAGGAAGTAGATGAAGGTCAGCACTTGATGGAGTACTAATTTCAGGAAGCAGGTCATGATTAATACATCCAAACGGAAATTTGAAGAACCTGCAGTTTCACATGTGTTCTAAGCTTCCTTCTGGATGTGTTAGTTTCTTCAGTGGGTAACTTCGATTGGTTTATAGTGTTGACAATAAGATTTCCCATCCAGCAAATTTAACCAGAATTTAGGTGGATCTCCATCCAGTGAAGACACCCCCTCCTTCTCTCCTATCAGAGTAATGTTTCTTGAATAAAACTCACCACTCATGCAAGCTTTTGATATGGTTGTACTATTTACTTTGCTGCTATCTTCAACCTCAGTAGACAGTTCAGTAAGAATTCCAAAATAACTTTATCCATAAAGATTGTGCCCCTTTCATTACTTTTACTTGCGCAGTTATCTTGTTGAAGCTCATCAACTCTGTTGAAGAGGAATGATACACCCCAGCTGACCAAGCAATGGCTTAAACTAGATGTTATGTCTTGGATGTTGCTATCAATAACCATGCTTTGCTTGGCGAGCACAAGACTCTTCTCCTCCACTGTGAAAGGAGTATATAAGCGGAAAATGCGCACATACTTCAGTTGTGACCCCTATCTTGAGCTTTCGAAGAGCCTTCAGATCATTTAGTGGACTCAGTCACTACCATAAATGATAATGGAATCAATAGATGAAAGATTAATGCTGGGTTGGCATGCACGGCTATCGATCAGAAAAA